>NW_027478420.1:1631902-1788031 GCF_051014685.1 Ptiloglossa arizonensis | reverse complement strand
GTTATACGTTATACGTTATACGTTATACGTTATACGATATATGTTATACGTTATTCGTTATACGTTCTTCGTTACACGTTATACGTTATACGTTATGCGTTATACGTTTACGTTATTCGTATACGTCATACGTTATACGTTATTCTTTATACGTTATACGTTATACGTTATTCTTTATACGTCATACGTTATACGTTTTACGTTATACGTTATACGTTATACGTTATACGTTATACGGTATACGTTTATACGTTATACGTTATACGTTATACGTTATACGTTATACGTTATACGTTATACGTTATACGTTATACGTTATACGTTTTACGATATACGTTATACGTTATACGTTCTACGTTTTACGATATACCTTATACGATATACGTTATACGTTCTTCGTTACAGCTTATACGTTAAACGTTATGCGTTATACGTTTTACGATATACGTTATACGTTATACGTTCTTCGTTACACGTTATACGTTATACGTATGCGTTATACGTTTTACGTTATTCGTTTTACGTTATACGTTATACGTTATACGTTATACGTTATACGTTATTCTTTATACGTTATACGTTATACGCTATTCTTTATACGTCATACGTTATACGTTTTACGTTATACGTTATACGTTATACGTTATACGTTATACGGTATACGTTATACGTTATACGTTATGCGTTATACGTTTTACGTTATTCGTTTTACGTTATACGTTATACGTTATACGTTATACGTTATACGTTATTCTTTATACGTTATACGTTATACGTTATTTTTATACGTCATACGTTATACGTTTTACGATATACGTTATACGTTATACGTTATACGTTATACGGTATACGTTATACGTTATACGTTATACGTTATACGTTATACGTTATACGTTATACGTTATACGTTATACGTTATACGTTATACGTTATACGTTATACGTTATACGTTATACGTTATACGTTATACGTTCTACGTCATACGATATATGTTATACGTTATTCGTTATACGTTCTTCGTTACACGTTATACGTTATACGTTATGCGTTATACGTTTTACGTTATTCGTTATACGTCATACGTTATACGTTATTCTTTATACGTTATACGTTATACGTTCTTCTTTATACGTCATACGTTATACGTTTTACGATATACGTTATACGTTATACGTTATACGTTATGCGTTATACGTTTTACCTTATTCGTTATACGTCATAGGTTATACGTTATACGTTATACGTTATACGTTATACGTTTTACGTTATACGTTATTCGTTATTCGTTATACGTTATACGTTATACGTTATACGTTATACGTAATACGTTATACGTTATACGTTATACGTTATACGTTATACGGTATACGTTATACGTTATACGTTATACGTTATACGTTATACGTTATTCTTTATACGTTATACGTTATACGTTATTCTTATACGTCATACGTTAATACGTTTTACGATATACGTTATACGTTATACGTTATACGTTATACGGTATACGTTATACGTTATACGTTATACGTTATACGTTATACGTTATACGTTATACGTTATACGTTATACGTTATACGTTATACGTTATACGTTATACGTTATACGTTCTACGTCATACGATATATGTTATACGTTATTCGTTATACGTTCTTCGTTACACGTTATACGTTATACGTTATGCGTTATACGTTTTTACGTATTCGTTATACGTCATACGTTATACGTTATTCTTTATACGTTATACGTTATACGTTATTCTTTATACGTCATACGTTATACGTTTTACGATATACGTTATACGTTATACGTTATACGTTATGCGTTATACGTTTTACGTTATTCGTTTATACGTCATAGGTTATACGTTATACGTTATACGTTATACGTTATACGTTTTACGTTATACGTTATTCGTTATTCGTTATACGTTATACGTTATACGTTATACGGTATACGTAAAACGTTATACGTTATACGTTATACGTTATACGATATACGTTATACGTTATACGTTATACGTTATACGTTATACGTTATACGTTATACGGTATACGTTATACGTTATACGTTATACGTTATACGTTATACGTTATACGTTATACGTTATACGTTATACGTTATACGTTATACGTATACGGTATACGTTATACGTTTTACGTTATTCGTTATACGTTATACGTTATACGTTATACGTTATACGTTATACGTTATACGTAATATGTAACGCGTCATACGTTTTACGTTATTCGTTATACGTTATACGTTTACGTTATACGTTATACGTTATACGTTATACGTTATACGTTATACGTTATACGTTATACGTTATACGTTATACGTTATACGTTATACGATATATGTTATACGTTATTCGTTATACGTTCTTCGTTACACGTTATACGTTATACGTTATGCGTTATACGTTTTACGTTATTCCGTTATACGTCATACGTTTATACGTTATTCTTTATACGTTATACGTTATAGTTATCTTATACGTCATAGTTTACGTTTTACGTTATACGTTATACGTTATACGTTATACGTATAACGGTATACGTTATACGTTATACGTTATACGTATATACGTTATACGTTATACGTTATACGTTATACGTTATACGTTTATACGTTATACGTTTTTACGATATACGTTATACGTTATACGTTCTACGTTTTACGATATACGTTATACGATATACGTTATACGTTCTTCGTTACACGTTATACGTTAAACGTTATGCGTTATACGTTTTTACGTTATTCGTTTTACGTTATACGTTATACGTTATTCTTTATACGTTATACGTTATACGTTATTCTTTATACGTCATACGTTATACGTTTTACGATATACGTTATACGTTATACGTTATACGTTATACGTTATACGTTATACGTTATACGTTATACTTTATACGTTATACGTTATACCTTATACGTCATAGTTATACGTTATACGTTATACTTTATACGTTATACGTTTTACGTTATACGTTATTCGTTATTCGTTATACGTTATACGTTATACGTTATACGTTATACGTAATACGTTATACGTTATACGTTATACGTTATACGTTATACGTTATACGTTATACGTTATACGTTATACGTTATACGTTATACGTTATAACGTTTTACGATATACGTTATACGTTATACTTTCTTCGTTACACGGTTATACGTTATACGTTATGCGTTATACGTTTACGTATTCGTTTTGCGTTATACGTTATACGTTATCTTATACGTTATACGTTATACGTTATTCTTTATACGTCATACGTTATACGTTATACGTTATGCGTTATACGTTTTACGTTATTCGTTATACGTCATACGTTAAACGTTATTCTTTATACGTTATACGTTATACGTTTTCTTTATACGTCATACGTTATACGTTTTACGTTATACGTTATACGTTATACGTTATACGTTATACGGTATACGGTTATAGCGTTATACGTTATACGTTATACGTTATACGTTTATACGTTATACGTATACGTTATACGTTATACGTTTACGATATACGTTTATACGGTTATACGTTCTTACGTTTTACGATATACGTTATACGAATATACGTTATACGTTCTTCGTTACACGTTATACGTTAAACGTTTATGCGTTTATACGTTTTACGTTATTCGTTTTACGTTATACGTTATACGTTATTCTTTATACGTTATACGTTATACGTTATTCTTTATACGTCATACGTTATACGTTTTACGATATACGTTATACGTTATACGTTATAACGTTATACGTTATACGTTATACGTTATACCTTATACGTCATAGGTTATACGTTATACGTTATACGTTATACGTTATACGTTTTACGTTATACGTTATTCGTTATTCGTTATACGTTATACGTTATACGTTATACGTTATACGTAATACGTTATACGTTATACGTTATACGTTATACGTTATACGTTATACGTTATACGTTATACGTTATACGTTATACGTTATACGTTATACGTTATACGTTATACGTTTTACGATATACGTTATACGTTATACTTTCTTCGTTACACGTTATACGTTATACGTTATGCGTTATACGTTTTACGTTATTCGTTTTGCGTTATACGTTATACGTTATTCTTTATACGTTATACGTTATACGTTATTCTTTATACGTCATACGTTATACGTTTTACGATATACGTTATACGTTATACGTTATACGTTATACGGTATACGTTATACGTTATACGTTATACGTTATACGTTATACGTTATACGTTATACGTTATACGTTATACGTCATACGTTATACGTTATACGTTATACGTTCTACGTCATACGATATATGTTATACGTTATTCGTTATACGTTCTTCGTTACACGTTATACGTTATACGTTATGCGTTATACGTTTTACGTTATTCGTTATACGTCATACGTTATACGTTATTCTTTATACGTTATACGTTATACGTTATTCTTTATACGTCATACGTTATACGTTTTACGATATACGTTATACGTTATACGTTATACGTTATACGGTATACGTTATACGTTATACGTTATACGTTATACGTTATACGTTATACGTTATACGTTATACGTTATACGTTATACGTTATACGTTATACGTTATACGTTATACGTTCTACGTCATACGATATATGTTATACGTTATTCGTTATACGTTCTTCGTTACACGTTATACGTTATACGTTATGCGTTATACGTTTTACGTTATTCGTTATACGTCATACGTTATACGTTATTCTTTATACGTTATACGTTATACGTTATTCTTTATACGTCATACGTTATACGTTTTACGATATACGTTATACGTTATACGTTATACGTTATGCGTTATACGTTTTACCTTATTCGTTATACGTCATAGGTTATACGTTATACGTTATACGTTATACGTTATACGTTTTACGTTATACGTTATTCGTTATTCGTTATACGTTATACGTTATACGTTACACGTTATACGTAATACGTTATACGTTATACGTTATACGTTATACGATATACGTTATACGTTATACGTTATACGTTATACGTTATACGTTATACGTTATACGGTATACGTTATACGATATACGTTATACGTTATACGTTATACGTTATACGTTATACGTTATACGTTATACGTTATACGTTATACGTTATACGGTATACGTTATACGTTTTACGTTATTCGTTATACGTTATACGTTATACGTTATACGTTATACGTTATACGTTATTCTTTATACGTTATACGTTATACGCTATTCTTTATACGTCATACGTTATACGTTTTACGTTATACGTTATACGTTATACGTTATACGTTATACGGTATACGTTATACGTTATACGTTATACGTTATACGTTATACGTTATTCTTTATACGTTATACGTTATACGTTATTCTTTATACGTCATACGTTATACGTTTTACGATATACGTTATACGTTATACGTTATACGTTATACGGTATACGTTATACGTTATACGTTATACGTTATACGTTATACGTTATACGTTATACGTTATACGTTATACGTTATACGTTATACGTTATACGTTATACGTTATACGTTATACGTTCTACGTCATACGATATATGTTATACGTTATTCGTTATACGTTCTTCGTTACACGTTATACGTTATACGTTATGCGTTATACGTTTTACGTTATTCGTTATACGTCATACGTTATACGTTATTCTTTATACGTTATACGTTATACGTTATTCTTTATACGTCATACGTTATACGTTTTACGATATACGTTATACGTTATACGTTATACGTTATGCGTTATACGTTTTACGTTATTCGTTATACGTCATAGGTTATACGTTATACGTTATACGTTATACGTTATACGTTTTTCGTTATACGTTATTCGTTATTCGTTATACGTTATACGTTATACGTTATACGTTATACGTAAAACGTTATACGTTATACGTTATACGTTATACGATATACGTTATACGTTATACGTTATACGTTATACGTTATACGTTATACGTTATACGGTATACGTTATACGTTATACGTTATACGTTATACGTTATACGTTATACGTTATACGTTATACGTTATACGTTATACGTTATACGTTATACGGTATACGTTATACGTTTTACGTTATTCGTTATACGTTATACGTTATACGTTATACGTTATACGTTATACGTTATACGTAATATGTAACGCGTCATACGTTTTACGTTATTCGTTATACGTTATACGTTATACGTTATACGTTATACGTTATACGTTATACGTTATACGTTATACGTTATACGTTATACGTTATACGTTATACGTTATACGATATATGTTATACGTTATTCGTTATACGTTCTTCGTTACACGTTATACGTTATACGTTATGCGTTATACGTTTTACGTTATTCGTTATACGTCATACGTTATACGTTATTCTTTATACGTTATACGTTATACGTTATTCTTTATACGTCATACGTTATACGTTTTACGTTATACGTTATACGTTATACGTTATACGTTATACGGTATACGTTATACGTTATACGTTATACGTTATACGTTATACGTTATACGTTATACGTTATACGTTATACGTTATACGTTATACGTTTTACGATATACGTTATACGTTATACGTTCTACGTTTTACGATATACCTTATACGATATACGTTATACGTTCTTCGTTACACGTTATACGTTAAACGTTATGCGTTATACGTTTTACGTTATTCGTTTTACGTTATACGTTATACGTTATTCTTTATACGTTATACGTTATACGTTATTCTTTATACGTCATACGTTATACGTTTTACGATATACGTTATACGTTATACGTTATACGTTATACGTTATACGTTATACGTTATACGTTATACGTTATACGTTATACGTTATACGTTATACCTTATACGTCATAGGTTATACGTTATACGTTATACGTTATACGTTATACGTTTTACGTTATACGTTATTCGTTATTCGTTATACGTTATACGTTATACGTCATACGTTATACGTAATACGTTATACGTTATACGTTATACGTTATACGTTATACGTTATACGTTATACGTTATACGTTATACGTTATACGTTATACGTTATACGTTATACGTTTTACGATATACGTTATACGTTATACTTTCTTCGTTACACGTTATACGTTATACGTTATGCGTTATACGTTTTACGTTATTCGTTTTGCGTTATACGTTATACGTTATTCTTTATACGTTATACGTTATACGTTATTCTTTATACGTCATACGTTATACGTTTTACGATATACGTTATACGTTATACGTTATACGTTATACGTTATACGTTATACGTAATATGTAACGCGTCATACGTTTTACGTTATTCGTTATACGTTATACGTTATACGTTATACGTTATACGTTATACGTTATACGTTATACGTTATACGTTATACGTTATACGTTATACGTTATACGTTATACGATATATGTTATACGTTATTCGTTATACGTTCTTCGTTACACGTTATACGTTATACGTTATGCGTTATACGTTTTACGTTATTCGTTATACGTCATACGTTATACGTTATTCTTTATACGTTATACGTTATACGTTATTCTTTATACGTCATACGTTATACGTTTTACGTTATACGTTATACGTTATACGTTATACGTTATACGGTATACGTTATACGTTATACGTTATACGTTATACGTTATACGTTATACGTTATACGTTATACGTTATACGTTATACGTTATACGTTTTACGTTATACGTTATTCGTTATTCGTTATACGTTATACGTTATACGTTATATGTTATACGTAATACGTTATACGTTATACGTTATACGTTATACGTTATACGTTATACGTTATACGTTATACGTTATACGTTATACGTTATACGTTATACGTTATACGTTATACGTTATACGTTTTACGATATACGTTATACGTTATACTTTCTTCGTTACACGTTATACGTTATACGTTATGCGTTATACGTTTTACGTTATTCGTTTTGCGTTATACGTTATACGTTATTCTTTATACGTTATACGTTATACGTTATTCTTTATACGTCATACGTTATACGTTTTACGATATACGTTATACGTTATACGTTATACGTTATACGGTATACGTTATACGTTATACGTTATACGTTATACGTTATACGTTATACGTTATACGTTATACGTTATACGTCATACGTTATACGTTATACGTTATACGTTCTACGTCATACGATATATGTTATACGTTATTCGTTATACGTTCTTCGTTACACGTTATACGTTATACGTTATGCGTTATACGTTTTACGTTATTCGTTATACGTCATACGTTATACGTTATTCTTTATACGTTATACGTTATACGTTATTCTTTATACGTCATACGTTATACGTTTTACGATATACGTTATACGTTATACGTTATACGTTATGCGTTATACGTTTTACGTTATTCGTTATACGTCATAGGTTATACGTTATACGTTATACGTTATACGTTATACGTTTTACGTTATACGTTATTCGTTATTCGTTATACGTTATACGTTATACGTTATACGTTATACGTAATACGTTATACGTTATACGTTATACGTTATACGATATACGTTATACGTTATACGTTATACGTTATACGTTATACGTTATACGTTATACGGTATACGTTATACGTTATACGTTATACGTTATACGTTATACGTTATACGTTATACGTTATACGTTATACGTTATACGTTATACGGTATACGTTATACGTTTTACGTTATTCGTTATACGTTATACGTTATACGTTATACGTTATACGTTATACGTAATATGTAACGCGTCATACGTTTTACGTTATTCGTTATACGTTATACGTTATACGTTATACGTTATACGTTATACGTTATACGTTATACGTTATACGTTATACGTTATACGTTATACGTTATACGATATATGTTATACGTTATTCGTTATACGTTCTTCGTTACACGTTATACGTTATACGTTATGCGTTATACGTTTTACGTTATTCGTTATACGTCATACGTTATACGTTATTCTTTATACGTTATACGTTATACGTTATTCTTTATACGTCATACGTTATACGTTTTACGTTATACGTTATACGTTATACGTTATACGTTTTACGTTATACGTTATACGTTATACGTTATACGTTATACGGTATACGTTATACGTTATACGTTATACGTTATACGTTATACGTTATACGTTATACGTTATACGTTATACGTTATACGTTATACGTTTTAGGATATACGTTATACGTTATACGTTATACGTTATACGTTATACGTTATACGTTATACGTAATACGTTATACGTTATACGTTATACGTTATACGTTATACGTTATACGTTATACGTTATACGTTATACGTTATACGGTATACGTTAATACGTTATACGTTATACGTTATACGTTATACGTTTATACGTTATACGTTATACGTTATACGTTATACGTTATACGTTTTACGTTACTCGTTATACGTTATACGTTATACGTTATACGTTACACGTTCTACGTAATATGTAACGCGTCATACGTTTTAACGGTTATTCGTTATACGTTATACGTTATACGTTATACGTTATACGATATACGTTATACGTATACGTTATACTGTTATACGTTATACGTTAATACGGTTATACCTTATACGTCATAGGGTTATACGTTATACGTTATACGTTATTACGTTATACGTTTTACGTTATACGTTTATACGTTATTCGTTATTCGTTATACGTTATACGTTATACGTTATACGTTATACGTAATACGTTATACGTTATACGTTATACGTTATACGTTATACGTTATACGTTATACTTTATACGTTATACGTTATACGGTATACGTTTATACGTTATACGTTATACGTTATACGTTATACGTTATACGTTATACGTTATACGTTATACGTTATACGTTTTACGTTACTCGTTATACGTTATACGTTATACGTTATACGTTATCGTTATACGTAATATGTAACGCGTCATACGTTTTTACGTTATTCGTTATAACGTTATACGTTATACTTTTATTATCGTTAGTATACGTTATACGTTATACGTTATACGTTATACGTTATACGTTATACGTTATACGTTATACGTTTATACGTTATACGTTATAACGTTATACGATATATGTTATACGTTATTCGTTATACGTTCTTCGTTACACGTTATACGTTATACGTTATGCGTTATACGTTTTACGTTATTCGTTATACGTCATACGTTATACGTTATTCTTTATACGTTATACGTTATACGTTATTCATTATACGTCATACGTTATACGTTTTACGATATACGTTATACGTTATACGTTATACGTTATACGGTATGACGTTATACAGTTATACGTTGTACGTACGGTTATTACGTTATACGTTATACGTTATAGTTAAACGTTATTACGTTTTTTCGTTCTAACGTATAACGTTATACGTATATTACGATATACGTTATACGATATACGTTATACGTTCTTCGTTACACGTTATACGTTAAACGTTATGCGTTATACGTTTTACGTTATTCGTTTTACGTTATACGTTATACGTTATTCTTTATACGTTATACGTTATACGTTATTCTTTATACGTCATACGTTATACGTTTTACGATATACGTTACACGTTATACGTTATACGTTATACGTTATACGGTATACGTTATACGTTATACGTTATACGTTTTACGTAATATGTAACGCGTCATACGTTTTACGTTATTCGTTATACGTTATACGTTATACGTTATACGTTATACGTTATACGTTATACGTTATACGTTATACGTTATACGTGATACGTTATACTTTACATGTTATGCGTTATACGTTTTACGTTATTCGTTACACGTTATACGTTATACGTTATGCGTTATACGTTATACGTTATACGTTATTCGTTTTACTTTATACGTTATACGTTATTCTTTATACGTTATACGTTATACGTTATTCTTTATACGTCATACGTTATACGTTTTACGATATACGTTATACGTTATACGTTATACGTTATACGTTATACGTTATACGTTATACGTTATACGTTATACGTCATACGTTATACGTTATACGTTATACGTTATACGTTTTACGATATACGTTATACGTTATACGTTCTTCGTTACACGTTATACGTTATACGTTATGCGTTATACGTTTTACGTTATTCGTTTTACGTTATACGTTATACGTTATTCTTTATACGTTATACGTTATACGTTATTCTTTATACGTCATACGTCATACGTTTTACGATATACGTTATACGTTATACGTTATACGTTATACGGTATACGTTATACGTTATACGTTATACGTTATACGTTATACGTTATACGTTATACGTTATACGTTATACGTTATACGTTATACGTTATACGTTATACGTTATACGTTATACGTCATACGATATATGTTATACGTTATTCGTTATACGTTCTTCGTTACACGTTATACGTTATACGTTATGCGTTATACGTTTTACGTTATTCGTTATACGTCATACGTTATACGTTATTCTTTATACGTTATACGTTATACGTTATTCTTTATACGTCATACGTTATACGTTTTACGATTTACGTTATACGTTATACGTTATACGTTATGCGTTATACGTTTTACGTTATTCGTTATACGTCATAGGTTATACGTTATACGTTATACGTTATACGTTATACGTTTTACGTTATACGTTATTCGTTATTCGTTATACGTTATACGTTATACGTTATACGTTACACGTAAAACGTTATACGTTATACGTTATACGTTATACGATATACGTTATACGTTATACGTTATACGTTATACGTTATACGTTATACGTTATACGGTATACGTTATACGTTATACGTTATACGTTATACGTTATACGTTATACGTTATACGTTATACGTTATACGTTATACGTTATACGGTATACGTTATACGTTTTACGTTATTCGTTATACGTTATACGTTATACGTTATACGTTATACGTTATACGTTATACGTAATATGTAACGCGTCATACGTTTTACGTTATTCGTTATACGTTATACGTTATACGTTATACGTTATACGTTATACGTTATACGTTATACGTTATACGTTATACGTTATACGTTATACGTTATACGTTATACGTTATACGATATATGTTATACGTTATTCGTTATACGTTCTTCGTTACACGTTATACGTTATACGTTATGCGTTATACGTTTTACGTTATTCGTTATACGTCATACGTTATACGTTATTCTTTATACGTTATACGTTATACGTTATTCTTTATACGTCATACGTTATACGTTTTACGTTATACGTTATACGTTATACGTTATACGTTATACGGTATACGTTATACGTTATACGTTATACGTTATACGTTATCCGTTATACGTTATACGTTATACGTTATACGTTATACGTTTTACGATATACGTTATACGTTATACGTTCTACGTTTTACGATATACGTTATACGATATACGTTATACGTTCTTCGTTACACGTTATACGTTAAACGTTATGCGTTATACGTTTTACGTTATTCGTTTTACGTTATACGTTATACGTTATTCTTTATACGTTATACGTTATACGTTATTCTTTATACGTCATACGTTATACGTTATACGTTATACGTTATACGTTATACGTTATACGTTATACGTTTTACGTTACTCGTTATACGTTATACGTTATACGTTATACGTTACACGTTATACGTAATATGTAACGCGTCATACGTTTTACGTTATTCGTTATACGTTATACGTTATACGTTATACGTTATACGTTATACGTTATACGTTATACGTTATACGTTATACGTTATACGTTATACGTTATACCTTATACGTCATAGGTTATACGTTATACGTTATACGTTATACGTTATACGTTTTACGTTATACGTTATACGTTATTCGTTATTCGTTATACGTTATACGTTATACGTTATACGTTATACGTAATACGTTATACGTTATACGTTATACGTTATACGTTATACGTTATACGTTATACGTTATACGTTATACGTTATACGGTATACGTTATACGTTATACGTTATACGTTATACGTTATACGTTATACGTTATACGTTATACGTTATACGTTATACGTTTTACGTTACTCGTTATACGTTATACGTTATACGTTATACGTTATACGTTATACGTAATATGTAACGCGTCATACGTTTTACGTTATTCGTTATACGTTATACGTTATACGTTATACGTTATACGTTATACGTTATACGTTATACGTTATACGTTATACGTTATACGTTATACGTTATACGTTATACGTTATACGTTATACGTTATACGATATATGTTATACGTTATTCGTTATACGTTCTTCGTTACACGTTATACGTTATACGTTATGCGTTATACGTTTTACGTTATTCGTTATACGTCATACGTTATACGTTATTCTTTATACGTTATACGTTATACGTTATTCATTATACGTCATACGTTATACGTTTTACGATATACGTTATACGTTATACGTTATACGTTATACGGTATACGTTATACAGTTATACGTTATACGTTATACGTTATACGTTATACGTTATACGTTATACGTTATACGTTATACGTTATACGTTATACGTTTTACGATATACGTTATACGTTATACGTTCTACGTTTTACGATATACGTTATACGATATACGTTATACGTTCTTCGTTACACGTTATACGTTAAACGTTATGCGTTATACGTTTTACGTTATTCGTTTTACGTTATACGTTATACGTTATTCTTTATACGTTATACGTTATACGTTATTCTTTATACGTCATACGTTATACGTTTTACGATATACGTTACACGTTATACGTTATACGTTATACGTTATACGGTATACGTTATACGTTATACGTTATACGTTTTACGTAATATGTAACGCGTCATACGTTTTACGTTATTCGTTATACGTTATACGTTATACGTTATACGTTATACGTTATACGTTATACGTTATACGTTATACGTTATACGTGATACGTTATACTTTACATGTTATGCGTTATACGTTTTACGTTATTCGTTACACGTTATACGTTATACGTTATGCGTTATACGTTATACGTTATACGTTATTCGTTTTACTTTATACGTTATACGTTATTCTTTATACGTTATACGTTATACGTTATTCTTTATACGTCATACGTTATACGTTTTACGATATACGTTATACGTTATACGTTATACGTTATACGTTATACGTTATACGTTATACGTTATACGTTATACGTCATACGTTATACGTTATACGTTATACGTTATACGTTTTACGATATACGTTATACGTTATACGTTATTCGTTATACGTTCTTCGTTACACGTTATACGTTATACGTTATGCGTTATACGTTTTACGTTATTCGTTATACGTCATACGTTATACGTTATTCTTTATACGTTATACGTTATACGTTATTCTTTATACGTCATACGTTATACGTTTTACGATTTACGTTATACGTTATACGTTATACGTTATGCGTTATACGTTTTACGTTATTCGTTATACGTCATAGGTTATACGTTATACGTTATACGTTATACGTTATACGTTATACGTTTTACGTTATACGTTATTCGTTATTCGTTATACGTTATACGTTATACGTTATACGTTACACGTAAAACGTTATACGTTATACGTTATACGTTATACGATATACGTTATACGTTATACGTTATACGTTATACGTTATACGTTATACGTTATACGGTATACGTTATACGTTATACGTTATACGTTATACGTTATACGTTATACGTTATACGTTATACGTTATACGTTATACGTTATACGGTATACGTTATACGTTTTACGTTATTCGTTATACGTTATACGTTATACGTTATACGTTATACGTTATACGTTATACGTAATATGTAACGCGTCATACGTTTTACGTTATTCGTTATACGTTATACGTTATACGTTATACGTTATACGTTATACGTTATACGTTATACGTTATACGTTATACGTTATACGTTATACGTTATACGTTATACGTTATACGATATATGTTATACGTTATTCGTTATACGTTCTTCGTTACACGTTATACGTTATACGTTATGCGTTATACGTTTTACGTTATTCGTTATACGTCATACGTTATACGTTATTCTTTATACGTTATACGTTATACGTTATTCTTTATACGTCATACGTTATACGTTTTACGTTATACGTTATACGTTATACGTTATACGTTATACGGTATACGTTATACGTTATACGTTATACGTTATACGTTATCCGTTATACGTTATACGTTATACGTTATACGTTATACGTTTTACGATATACGTTATACGTTATACGTTCTACGTTTTACGATATACGTTATACGATATACGTTATACGTTCTTCGTTACACGTTATACGTTAAACGTTATGCGTTATACGTTTTACGTTATTCGTTTTACGTTATACGTTATACGTTATTCTTTATACGTTATACGTTATACGTTATTCTTTATACGTCATACGTTATACGTTTTACGATATACGTTATACGTTATACGTTATACGTTATACGTTATACGTTATACGTTATACGTTATACGTTATACGTTATACGTTATACGTTCTACGTCATACGATATATGTTATACGTTATTCGTTATACGTTCTTCGTTACACGTTATACGTTATACGTTATGCGTTATACGTTATACGTTCTACGTCATACGATATATGTTATACGTTATTCGTTATACGTTCTTCGTTACACGTTATACGTTATACGTTATGCGTTATACGTTTTACGTTATTCGTTATACGTCATACGTTATACGTTATTCTTTATACGTTATACGTTATACGTTATTCTTTATACGTCATACGTTATACGTTTTACGATATACGTTATACGTTATACGTTATACGTTATACGTTATACGTTATACGTTATACGTCATACGTTATACGTTATACGTTATACGTTCTACGTCATACGATATATGTTATACGTTATTCGTTATACGTTCTTCGTTACACGTTATACGTTATACGTTATGCGTTATACGTTTTACGTTATTCGTTATACGTCATACGTTATACGTTATTCTTTATACGTTATACGTTATACGTTATTCTTTATACGTCATACGTTATACGTTTTACGATATACGTTATACGTTATACGTTATACGTTATGCGTTATACGTTTTACGTTATTCGTTATACGTCATAGGTTATACGTTATACGTTATACGTTATACGTTATACGTTTTACGTTATACGTTATTCGTTATTCGTTATACGTTATACGTTATACGTTATACGTTATACGTAATACGTTATACGTTATACGTTATACGTTATACGATATACGTTATACGTTATACGTTATACGTTATACGTTATACGTTATACGTTATACGGTATACGTTATACGTTATACGTTATACGTTATACGTTATACGTTATACGTTATACGTTATACGTTATACGTTATACGTTATACGGTATACGTTATACGTTTTACGTTATTCGTTATACGTTATACGTTATACGTTATACGTTATACGTTATACGTAATATGTAACGCGTCATACGTTTTACGTTATTCGTTATACGTTATACGTTATACGTTATACGTTATACGTTATACGTTATACGTTATACGTTATACGTTATACGTTATACGTTATACGTTATACGATATATGTTATACGTTATTCGTTATACGTTCTTCGTTACACGTTATACGTTATACGTTATGCGTTATACGTTTTACGTTATTCGTTATACGTCATACGTTATACGTTATTCTTTATACGTTATACGTTATACGTTATTCTTTATACGTCATACGTTATACGTTTTACGTTATACGTTATACGTTATACGTTATACGTTTTACGTTATACGTTATACGTTATACGTTATACGTTATACGGTATACGTTATACGTTATACGTTATACGTTATACGTTATACGTTATACGTTATACGTTATACGTTATACGTTATACGTTTTAGGATATACGTTATACGTTATACGTTATACGTTATACGTTATACGTTATACGTTATACGTAATACGTTATACGTTATACGTTATACGTTATACGTTATACGTTATACGTTATACGTTATACGTTATACGTTATACGGTATACGTTATACGTTATACGTTATACGTTATACGTTATACGTTATACGTTATACGTTATACGTTATACGTTATACGTTATACGTTTTACGTTACTCGTTATACGTTATACGTTATACGTTATACGTTACACGTTATACGTAATATGTAACGCGTCATACGTTTTACGTTATTCGTTATACGTTATACGTTATACGTTATACGTTATACGTTATACGTTATACGTTATACGTTATACGTTATACGTTATACGTTATACGTTATACCTTATACGTCATAGGTTATACGTTATACGTTATACGTTATACGTTATACGTTTTACGTTATACGTTATACGTTATTCGTTATTCGTTATACGTTATACGTTATACGTTATACGTTATACGTAATACGTTATACGTTATACGTTATACGTTATACGTTATACGTTATACGTTATACGTTATACGTTATACGTTATACGGTATACGTTATACGTTATACGTTATACGTTATACGTTATACGTTATACGTTATACGTTATACGTTATACGTTATACGTTTTACGTTACTCGTTATACGTTATACGTTATACGTTATACGTTATACGTTATACGTAATATGTAACGCGTCATACGTTTTACGTTATTCGTTATACGTTATACGTTATACGTTATACGTTATACGTTATACGTTATACGTTATACGTTATACGTTATACGTTATACGTTATACGTTATACGTTATACGTTATACGTTATACGTTATACGATATATGTTATACGTTATTCGTTATACGTTCTTCGTTACACGTTATACGTTATACGTTATGCGTTATACGTTTTACGTTATTCGTTATACGTCATACGTTATACGTTATTCTTTATACGTTATACGTTATACGTTATTCATTATACGTCATACGTTATACGTTTTACGATATACGTTATACGTTATACGTTATACGTTATACGGTATACGTTATACAGTTATACGTTATACGTTATACGTTATACGTTATACGTTATACGTTATACGTTATACGTTATACGTTATACGTTATACGTTTTACGATATACGTTATACGTTATACGTTCTACGTTTTACGATATACGTTATACGATATACGTTATACGTTCTTCGTTACACGTTATACGTTAAACGTTATGCGTTATACGTTTTACGTTATTCGTTTTACGTTATACGTTATACGTTATTCTTTATACGTTATACGTTATACGTTATTCTTTATACGTCATACGTTATACGTTTTACGATATACGTTACACGTTATACGTTATACGTTATACGTTATACGGTATACGTTATACGTTATACGTTATACGTTTTACGTAATATGTAACGCGTCATACGTTTTACGTTATTCGTTATACGTTATACGTTATACGTTATACGTTATACGTTATACGTTATACGTTATACGTTATACGTTATACGTGATACGTTATACTTTACATGTTATGCGTTATACGTTTTACGTTATTCGTTATACGTTCTTCGTTACACGTTATACGTTATAGGTTATACGTTATACGTTTTACGATATACGTTATACGTTATACGTTCTTCGTTACACGTTATACGTTATACGTTATGCGTTATACGTTATACGTTATACGTTATTCGTTTTACTTTATACGTTATACGTTATTCTTTATACGTTATACGTTATACGTTATTCTTTATACGTCATACGTTATACGTTTTACGATATACGTTATACGTTATACGTTATACGTTATACGTTATACGTTATACGTTATACGTTATACGTTATACGTCATACGTTATACGTTATACGTTATACGTTATACGTTTTACGATATACGTTACACGTTATACGTTCTTCGTTACACGTTATACGTTATACGTTATGCGTTATACGTTTTACGTTATTCGTTTTACGTTATACGTTATACGTAATTCTTTATACGTTATACGTTATACGTTATTCTTTATACGTCATACGTCATACGTTTTACGATATACGTTATACGTTATACGTTATACGTTATACGGTATACGTTATACGTTATACGTTATACGTTATACGTTATACGTTATACGTTATACGTTATACGTTATACGTTATACGTTATACGTTATACGTTATACGTTATACGTTATACGTCATACGATATATGTTATACGTTATTCGTTATACGTTCTTCGTTACACGTTATACGTTATACGTTATGCGTTATACGTTTTACGTTATTCGTTATACGTCATACGTTATACGTTATTCTTTATACGTTATACGTTATACGTTATTCTTTATACGTCATACGTTATACGTTTTACGATTTACGTTATACGTTATACGTTATACGTTATGCGTTATACGTTTTACGTTATTCGTTATACGTCATAGGTTATACGTTATACGTTATACGTTATACGTTATACGTTTTACGTTATACGTTATTCGTTATTCGTTATACGTTATACGTTATACGTTATACGTTACACGTAAAACGTTATACGTTATACGTTATACGTTATACGATATACGTTATACGTTATACGTTATACGTTATACGTTATACGTTATACGTTATACGGTATACGTTATACGTTATACGTTATACGTTATACGTTATACGTTATACGTTATACGTTATACGTTATACGTTATACGTTATACGGTATACGTTATACGTTTTACGTTATTCGTTATACGTTATACGTTATACGTTATACGTTATACGTTATACGTTATACGTTATACGTAATATGTAACGCGTCATACGTTTTACGTTATTCGTTATACGTTATACGTTATACGTTATACGTTATACGTTATACGTTATACGTTATACGTTATACGTTATACGTTATACGTTATACGTTATACGTTATACGTTATACGATATATGTTATACGTTATTCGTTATACGTTCTTCGTTACACGTTATACGTTATACGTTATGCGTTATACGTTTTACGTTATTCGTTATACGTCATACGTTATACGTTATTCTTTATACGTTATACGTTATACGTTATTCTTTATACGTCATACGTTATACGTTTTACGTTATACGTTATACGTTATACGTTATACGTTATACGGTATACGTTATACGTTATACGTTATACGTTATACGTTATCCGTTATACGTTATACGTTATACGTTATACGTTATACGTTTTACGATATACGTTATACGTTATACGTTCTACGTTTTACGATATACGTTATACGATATACGTTATACGTTCTTCGTTACACGTTATACGTTAAACGTTATGCGTTATACGTTTTACGTTATTCGTTTTACGTTATACGTTATACGTTATTCTTTATACGTTATACGTTATACGTTATTCTTTATACGTCATACGTTATACGTTTTACGATATACGTTATACGTTATACGTTATACGTTATACGTTATACGTTATACGTTATACGTTATACGTTATACGTTATACGTTATACGTTATACGTTATACCTTATACGTCATAGGTTATACGTTATACGTTATACGTTATACGTTATACGTTTTACGTTATACGTTATTCGTTATTCGTTATACGTTATACGTTATACGTTATACGTTATACGTTATACGTAATACGTTATACGTTATACGTTATACGTTATACGTTATACGTTATACGTTATACGTTATACGTTATACGTTATACGTTATACGTTATACGTTTTACGATATACGTTATACGTTATACTTTCTTCGTTACACGTTATACGTTATACGTTATGCGTTATACGTTTTACGTTATTCGTTTTGCGTTATACGTTATACGTTATTCTTTATACGTTATACGTTATACGTTATTCTTTATACGTCATACGTTATACGTTTTACGATATACGTTATACGTTATACGTTATACGTTATACGGTATACGTTATACGTTATACGTTATACGTTATACGTTATACGTTATACGTTATACGTTATACGTTATACGTTATACGTTATACGTTATACGTTATACGTTATACGTTCTACGTCATACGATATATGTTATACGTTATTCGTTATACGTTCTTCGTTACACGTTATACGTTATACGTTATGCGTTATACGTTTTACGTTATTCGTTATACGTCATACGTTATACGTTATTCTTTATACGTTATACGTTATACGTTATTCTTTATACGTCATACGTTATACGTTTTACGATATACGTTATACGTTATACGTTATACGTTATGCGTTATACGTTTTACGTTATTCGTTATACGTCATAGGTTATACGTTATACGTTATACGTTATACGTTATACGTTTTACGTTATACGTTATTCGTTATTCGTTATACGTTATACGTTATACGTTATACGTTATACGTAATACGTTATACGTTATACGTTATACGTTATACGATATACGTTATACGTTATACGTTATACGTTATACGTTATACGTTATACGTTATACGGTATACGTTATACGTTATACGTTATACGTTATACGTTATACGTTATACGTTATACGTTATACGTTATACGTTATACGTTATACGGTATACGTTATACGTTTTACGTTATTCGTTATACGTTATACGTTATACGTTATACGTTATACGTTATACGTAATATGTAACGCGTCATACGTTTTACGTTATTCGTTATACGTTATACGTTATACGTTATACGTTATACGTTATACGTTATACGTTATACGTTATACGTTATACGTTATACGTTATACGTTATACGTTATATGTTATACGATATATGTTATACGTTATTCGTTATACGTTCTTCGTAACACGTTATACGTTATACGTTATGCGTTATACGTTTTACGTTATTCGTTATACGTCATACGTTATACGTTATTCTTTATACGTTATACGTTATACGTTATTCTTTATACGTCATACGTTATACGTTTTACGTTATACGTTATACGTTATACGTTATACGTTTTACGTTAGACGTTATACGTTATACGTTATACGTTATACGGTATACGTTATACGTTATACGTTATACGTTATACGTTATACGTTATACGTTATACGTTATACGTTATACGTTTTAGGATATACGTTATACGTTATACGTTATACGTTATACGTTATACGTTATACGTTATACGTAATACGTTATACGTTATACGTTATACGTTATACGTTATACGTTATACGTTATACGTTATACGTTATACGTTATACGGTATAAGTTATACGTTATACGTTATACGTTATACGTTATACGTTATACGTTATACGTTATACGTTATACGTTATACGTTTTACGTTACTCGTTATACGTTATACGTTATACGTTATACGTTACACGTTATACGTAATATGTAACGCGTCATACGTTTTACGTTATTCGTTATACGTTATACGTTATACGTTATACGTTATACGTTATACGTTATACGTTATACGTTATACGTTATACGTTATACGTTATACGTTATACCTTATACGTCATAGGTTATACGTTATACGTTATACGTTATACGTTATACGTTTTACGTTATACGTTATACGTTATTCGTTATTCGTTATACGTTATACGTTATACGTTATACGTTATACGTAATACGTTATACGTTATACGTTATACGTTATACGTTATACGTTATACGTTATACGTTATACGTTATACGTTATACGGTATACGTTATACGTTATACGTTATACGTTATACGTTATACGTTATACGTTATACGTTATACGTTATACGTTATACGTTATACGTTTTACGTTACTCGTTATACGTTATACGTTATACGTTATACGTTATACGTTATACGTAATATGTAACGCGTCATACGTTTTACGTTATTCGTTATACGTTATACGTTATACGTTATACGTTATACGTTATACGTTATACGTTATACGTTATACGTTATACGTTATACGTTATACGTTATACGTTATACGTTATACGTTATACGATATATGTTATACGTTATTCGTTATACGTTCTTCGTTACACGTTATACGTTATACGTTATGCGTCATACGTTTTACGTTATTCGTTATACGTCATACGTTATACGTTATTCTTTATACGTTATACGTTATACGTTATTCATTATACGTCATACGTTATACGTTTTACGATATACGTTATACGTTATACGTTATACGTTATACGGTATACGTTATACGTTATACGTTATACGTTATACGTTATACGTTATACGTTATACGTTATACGTTATACGTTATACGTTATACGTTATACGTTTTACGATATACGTTATACGTTATACGTTCTACGTTTTACGATATACGTTATACGATATACGTTATACGTTCTTCGTTACACGTTATACGTTAAACGTTATGCGTTATACGTTTTACATTATTCGTTTTACGTTATACGTTATACGTTATTCTTTATACGTTATACGTTATACGTTATTCTTTATACGTCATACGTTATACGTTTTACGATATACGTTACAGGTTATACGTTATACGTTATACGTTATACGGTATACGTTATACGTTATACGTTATACGTTTTACGTAATATGTAACGCGTCATACGTTTTACGTTATTCGTTATACGTTATACGTTATACGTTATACGTTATACGTTATACGTTATACGTTATACGTTATACGTGATACGTTATACTTTACATGTTATGCGTTATACGTTTTACGTTAGTCGTTATACGTTCTTCGTTACACGTTATACGTTATAGGTTATACGTTATACGTTTTACGATATACGTTATACGTTATACGTTCTTCGTTACACGTTATACGTTATACGTTATGCGTTATACGTTATACGTTATTCGTTTTACTTTATACGTTATACGTTATTCTTTATACGTTATACGTTATACGTTATTCTTTATACGTCATACGTTATACGTTTTACGATATACGTTATACGTTATACGTTATACGTTATACGTTATACGTTATACGTTATACGTTATACGTTATACGTCATACGTTATACGTTATACGTTATACGTTATACGTTTTACGATATACGTTATACGTTATACGTTCTTCGTTACACGTTATACGTTATACGTTATGCGTTATACGTTTTACGTTATTCGTTTTACGTTATACGTTATACGTTATTCTTTATACGTTATACGTTATACGTTATTCTTTATACGTCATACGTTATACGTTTTACGATATACGTTATACGTTATACGTTATACGTTATACGGTATACGTTATACGTTATACGTTATACGTTATACGTTATACGTTATACGTTATACGTTATACGTTATACGTTATACGTTATACGTTATACGTTATACGTTTTACGATATACGTTATACGTTATACGTTCTACGTTTTACGATATACGTTATACGATATACGTTATACGTTCTTCGTTACACGTTATACGTTAAACGTTATGCGTTATACGTTTTACGTTATTCGTTTTACGTTATACGTTATACGTTATTCTTTATACGTTATACGTTATACGTTATTCTTTATACGTCATACGTTATACGTTTTACGATATACGTTACATGTTATACGATATACGTTATACGTTATACGGTATACGTTATACGTTATACGTTATACGTTTTACGTAATATGTAACGCGTCATACGTTTTACGTTATTCGTTATACGTTATACGTTATACGTTATACGTTATACGTTATACGTTATACGTTATACGTTATACGTTATACGTGATACGTTATACTTTACATGTTATGCGTTATACGTTTTACGTTATTCGTTATACGTTCTTCGTTACACGTTATACGTTATAGGTTATACGTTATACGTTTTACGATATACGTTATACGTTATACGTTCTTCGTTACACGTTATACGTTATACGTTATGCGTTATACGTTATACGTTATTCGTTTTACTTTATACGTTATACGTTATTCTTTATACGTTATACGTTATACGTTATTCTTTATACGTCATACGTTATACGTTTTACGATATACGTTATACGTTATACGTTATACGTTATACGTTATACGTTATACGTTATACGTTATACGTTATACGTTATACGTCATACGTTATACGTTATACGTTATACGTTATACGTTTTACGATATACGTTATACGTTATACGTTCTTCGTTACACGTTATACGTTATACGTTATGCGTTATACGTTTTACGTTATTCGTTTTACGTTATACGTTATACGTTATTCTTTATACGTTATACGTTATACGTTATTCTTTATACGTCATACGTTATACGTTTTACGATATACGTTATACGTTATACGTTATACGTTATACGGTATACGTTATACGTTATTCGTTATACGTTATACGTTATACGTTATACGTTATACGTTATACGTTATACGTTATACGTTATACGTTATACGTTATACGTTATACGTTATACGTTCTACGTTATACGATATATGTTATACGTTATTCGTTATACGTTCTTCGTTACACGTTATACGTTATACGTTATGCGTTATACGTTTTACGTTATTCGTTATACGTCATACGTTATACGTTATTCTTTATACGTTATACGTTATACGTTATTCTTTATACGTCATACGTTATACGTTTTACGATATACGTTATACGTTATACGTTATACGTTATACGGTATACGTTATACGTTATACGTTATACGTTATACGTTATACGTTATACGTTATACGTTATACGTTATACGTTATACGTTATACGTTTTACTATATACGTTATTCGTTATACGTTCTACGTTTTACGATATACGTTATACGTTATACGTTATACGTTATACGTTCTTCGTTACACGTTATACGTTAAACGTTATGCGTTATACGTTATACGTTATTCTTTAGACGTTATACGTTATACGTTATTCTTTATACGTCATACGTTATACGTTTTACGATATACGTTATACGTTATACGTTATTCGTTATACGTTCTTCGATACACGTTATACGTTATACGTTATACGTTATACGTCATAGGTTATACGTTATACGTTATTCTTAATGCTTTATACGATATACGTTATACGTTATACGGTATACTATATACGTTATGCGTTATACGTTTTACGTTATACGTTATTTGTTATACGTTATACGTTATACGTTATACGTTATACTTTATACGTTATACGTTATACGTAATACGTTATACGTTATGCGTTATACGTTTTACGTTATTCGTGATACGTTATACGTTATACGTTATACGTTATACGTTATACGTTATACGGTATACGTTATACGTTATACGTTATACGTTATGCGTTATACGTTATACGTTATACGATATACGTTATACGTTATACGTTATACGTTATACGTTATACGTTATACGTCATACGTTATACGTTATACGTTATACGTTATACGTTATACGTTATACGTTATACGTTATACGTTATACGTTATACGTTATACGTTATACGATATACGTTATACGTTATACGTTATACGTTATACGTCATAGGTTATACGTTATACGTTATTCTTAATGCGTTATACGATATACGTTATACGTTATACGGTATACTATATACGTTATGCGTTATACGTTTTACGTTATACGTTATTTGTTATACGTTATACGTTATACGTTATACGTTATACTTTATACGTTATACGTTATACGTAATACGTTATACGTTATACGTTATACGTTATACGTTATACGTAATACGTTATACGTTATACGTTATACGTTATACGTTATACGTTATACGTTATACGTTATACGTTATACGTTATACGTTATACGTTATACGTTATACGTTATACGTTATACGTTATACGTTATACGTTATACGTTATACGTTATACGTTATACGTTATACGTTATACGGTATACGTTATACGTTATACGTTATACGTTATACGTTATACGGTATACGTTATACGTTATACGTTATACGTTATACGTCATAGGTTATACGTTATACGTTAAACGTTATACGTTTTACGTTATACGTTATTCGTTATACGTTATACGTTATACGTTATACGTTATACGTAATACGTTATACGTTATACGTTATACGTTATACGTTATACGTTATACGTTATACGTTATACGTTATACGTTATACGTTTTACGATATACGTTATACGTTATACGTTCTACGTTATACGATATACGTTATACGTTATTCGTTATACGTTCTTCGTTACACCTTATACGTTATACGTTATGCGTTATACGTTTTACGTTATTCGTTATACGTTATACGTTATACGTTATTCTTTATACGTTATACGTTATACGTTATTCTTTATACGTCATACGTTATACGTTTTACGATATACGTTATACGTTATACGTTATACGTTATACGTTATGCGTTATACGTTATACGTTATACGTTATTCGTTATACGTTCTTCGTTACACGTTATACGTTATACGTTATGCGTTATACGTTTTGCGTTATTCGTTGTACGTTATACGTTATACGTTATACGTTATACGTTATACGTTATACGTTATACGTTATACGTTATACGTTATACGTTATACGTTATACGTTATACGTTATACGTTATACGTTATACGGTATACGTTATACGTTATACGTTATACGTTATACGTTATACTTTATTCGTTATACCTTGTACGTTATACGTTATACGTTATACGGTATACGATATACGTTATACGTTATACGTTATACGTTATCCGTTATACGTTATACGTTATACGTTATACGTCATACGTTATACGTTATACGTTATACGTTATACGTTATACGTTATACGATATACGTTATACGTTATACGTTATACGTTATACGTCATAGGTTATACGTTATACGTTATTCTTTATGCGTTATACGATATACGTTATACGTTATACGGTATACTATATACGTTATGCGTTATACGTTTTACGTTATACGTTATACGTTATACGTTATACGTTATACGTTATACGTTATACTTTATACGTTATACGTTATACGTAATACGTTATACGTTATACGTTATACGTTATACGTTATACGTTATACGTTATTCGTTATACGTTCTTCGTTACACGTTATACGTTACACGTTATGCGTTATACGTTTTACGTTATTCGGTATACCTTATACGTTATACGTTATACGTTATACGTTATACGTTATACGTTATACGTTATACGTTATACGTTATACGTTATACGTTATGCGTTATACGTTATACGTTATACGTTATTCGTTATACGTTCTTCGTTACACGTTATACGTTATACGTTATGCGTTATACGTTTTGCGTTATTCGTTGTACGTTATACGTTATACGTTATAGGTTATACGTTATACGTTATACGTTATACGTTATACTTTATTCGTTATACCTTGTACGTTATACGTTATACGTTATACGGTATACGATATACGTTATACGTTATACGTTATACGTTATCCGTTATACGTTATACGTTATACGTTATACGTCATACGTTATACGTTATACGTTATACGTTATACGTTATACGTTATACGATATACGTTATACGTTATACGTTATACGTTATACGTCATAGGTTATACGTTATACGTTATTCTTTATGCGTTATACGATATACGTTATACGTTATACGTTATACGTTATACGTTATACGTTATACGTTATACGTTATACGTTATACGTTATACGTTATACGTTATACGTTATACGTTATACGTTATACGTTATACGTTATACGTTATACGGTATACGTTATACGTTATACGTTATACGTTATACGTTGTACGGTACACGTTATACGTTATACGTTATACGTTATACGTCATAGGTTATACGTTATACGTTATATGTTATACGTTTTACGTTATACGTTATTCGTTATACGTTATACGTTATACGTTATACGTTATACGTAATACGTTATACGTTATACGTTATACGTTATACGTTATACGTTATACGCTATACGTTATACGTTTTACGTTATACGTTATACGTTATACGTTATACGTTATACGGTGTACGTTATACGTTATACGTTATACGTTATACGTTATACGGTATACGTTATACGTTATACGTTATACGTTATACGTTATACGTTATACGTTATACGTTATACGGTATACGTTATACGTTTTACGTTATACGTTATACGTTATACGTTATACGTTATACGGTATACGTTATACGTTATACGTTATACGTTATACGTTATACGGTATACGTTATACGTTATACGTTATACGTTATACGTCATAGGTTATACGTTATACGTTATACGTTATACGTTATACGTTATACGTTATTCGTTATACGTTCTTCGTTACACGTTATACGTTACACGTTATGCGTTATACGTTATACGTTATACGTTATACGTTATACGGTATACGGTATACGTTATACGTTATACGTTATACGTTATACGTTATACGTTTTACGTTATACGTTAGACGTTATACGTTATACGTTATACGGTATACGCTATACGTTATACGTTATACGTTATACGTTATACGTTATACGTTATACGTTATACGGTATACGTTATACGTTATATGTTATACGTTATACGATATACGGTATACGTTATACGTTATACGTTATACGTTATACGTTATACGTTATACGTTATACGTTATACGTTATACGTTATACGTTATACGTTATACGTTATACGTCATACGTTATACGTTATACGTTATACGTTATACGTTATACGATATACGTTATACGTTATACGTTATACGTCATAGGTTATACGTTATACGTTATTCTTTATGCGTTATACGTTATACGATATACGTTATACGTTATACGGTATACGATATACGTTATGCGTTATACGTTATACGTTGTACGTTATACGTTATACGTTTTACGTTATTCGGTATACCTTATACGTTATACGTTATACGTTATACGTTATACGTTATACGTTATACGTTATACGTTATACGTTATACGTTATACGTTATGCGTTATACGTTATACGTTATACGTTATTCGTTATACGTTCTTCGTTACACGTTATACGTTATACGTTATGCGTTATACGTTTTGCGTTATTCGTTGTACGTTATACGTTATACGTTATAGGTTATACGTTATACGTTATACGTTATACGTTATACTTTATTCGTTATACCTTGTACGTTATACGTTATACGTTATACGGTATACGATATACGTTATACGTTATACGTTATACGTTATCCGTTATACGTTATACGTTATACGTTATACGTCATACGTTATACGTTATACGTTATACGTTATACGTTATACGTTATACGATATACGTTATACGTTATACGTTATACGTTATACGTCATAGGTTATACGTTATACGTTATTCTTTATGCGTTATACGATATACGTTATACGTTATACGTTATACGTTATACGTTATACGTTATACGTTATACGTTATACGTTATACGTTATACGTTATACGTTATACGTTATACGTTATACGTTATACGTTATACGTTATACGTTATACGGTATACGTTATACGTTATACGTTATACGTTATACGTTGTACGGTATACGTTATACGTTATACGTTATACGTTATACGTCATAGGTTATACGTTATACGTTATATGTTATACGTTTTACGTTATACGTTATTCGTTATACGTTATACGTTATACGTTATACGTTATACGTAATACGTTATACGTTATACGTTATACGTTATACGTTATACGTTATACGCTATACGTTATACGTTTTACGTTATACGTTATACGTTATACGTTATACGTTATACGGTGTACGTTATACGTTATACGTTATACGTTATACGTTATACGGTATACGTTATACGTTATACGTTATACGTTATACGTTATACGTTATACGTTATACGTTATACGGTATACGTTATACGTTTTACGTTATACGTTATACGTTATACGTTATACGTTATACGGTATACGTTATACGTTATACGTTATACGTTATACGTTATACGGTATACGTTATACGTTATACGTTATACGTTATACGTCATAGGTTATACGTTATACGTTATACGTTATACGTTATACGTTATACGTTATTCGTTATACGTTCTTCGTTACACGTTATACGTGACACGTTATGCGTTATACGTTATACGTTATACGTTATACGTTATACGGTATACGGTATACGTTATACGTTATACGTTATACGTTATACGTTATACGTTTTACGTTATACGTTAGACGTTATACGTTATACGTTATACGGTATACGCTATACGTTATACGTTATACGTTATACGTTATACGTTATACGTTATACGTTATACGGTATACGTTATACGTTATATGTTATACGTTATACGATATACGGTATACGTTATACGTTATACGTTATACGTTATACGTTATACGTTATACGTTATACGTTATACGTTATACGTTATACGTTATACGTTATACGTTATACGTTATACGTTATACGTCATACGTTATACGTTATACGTTATACGTTATACGTTATACGATATACGTTATACGTTATACGTTATACGTCATAGGTTATACGTTATACGTTATTCTTTATGCGTTATACGTTATACGATATACGTTATACGTTATACGGTATACGATATACGTTATGCGTTATACGTTTTACGTTATTCGTTATACGTTATACGTTATACGTTATACGTTATACGTTATACGGTATACGTTATACGTTATACGTTATACGTTATACGTCATAGGTTATACGTTATACGTTATACGTTATACGTTATACGTTATACGTTATTCGTTATACGTTCTTCGTTACACGTTATACGTTATACGTTATACGTAATATGTAATGCGTCATACGTTTTACGTTATTCGTTATACGTTTTTCGTTACAAGTTATACGATATACGTCATACGTTATAAGTTATACGTCATAAGTTATACGATACACGTTATACGTTATACGAAATATGTAATACGTAATACGCTTTACGTTATTCGTTATACGTTCTTCGTTACACGTTATACGTTATACGTTATGCGTTATACGTTTTACGTTATTCGTGATACGTTATACGTTATACGTTATACGTTATACGTTATACGTTATACGTTATACGGTATACGTTATACGTTATACGTTATACGTTATGCGTTATACGTTATACGTTATACGTTATACGTTATACGTTATACGTTATACGTTATACGTTATACGTTATACGTTATACGTTATACGTTATACGTTATACGTTATACGTCATACGTTATACGTTATACGTTATACGTTATACGTTATACGATATACGTTATACGTTATACGATATACGTTATACGTTATACGTTATACGTTATACGTCATAGGTTATACGTTATACGTTATTCTTTATGCGTTATACGTTATACGTTATTCGTTATACGTTCTTCGTTACACGTTATACGTTATACGTTATGCGTTATACGTTTTGCGTTATTCGTTGGACGTTATACGTTATACGTTATAGGTTATACGTTATACGTTATATGTTATACGTTATACTTTATTCGTTGTACCTTATACGTTATACGTTATACGTTATACGGTATACGATATACGTTATACGTTATACGTTATACGTTATCCGTTATACGTTATACGTTATACGTTATACGTTATACGTTATACGTTATACGTTATACGTTATACGTTATACGTTATACGTCATAGGTTATACGTTATACGTTATTCTTTATGCGTTATACGATATACGTTATACGTTATACGGTATACTATATACGTTATGCGTTATACGTTTTACGTTATACGTTATACGTTATACGTTATACGTTATACGTTATGCGTTATACGTTATACGTTATACGATATACGTTATACGTTATACGTTATACGTCATAGGTTATACGTTATACGTTATACGTTATACGTTATACGTTATACGTTATACGTTATACGTTATACGTTTTACGTTATACGTTATACGTTATACGTTATACGTTATACGGTATACGTTATACGTTATACGTTATACGTTATACGTTATACGGTATACGTTATACGTTATACGTTATACGTTATACGTCATAGGTTATACGTTATACGTTATACGTTATACGTTATACGTTATACGTTATTCGTTATACGTTCTTCGTTACACGTTATACGTTACACGTTATGCGTTATACGTTATACGTTATACGTTATACGTTATACGGTATACGGTATACGTTATACGTTATACGTTATACGTTATACGTTATACGTTTTACGTTATACGTTAGACGTTATACGTTATACGTTATACGGTATACGCTATACGTTATACGTTATACGTTATACGTTATACGTTATACGTTATACGTTATACGGTATACGTTATACGTTATATGTTATACGTTATACGATATACGGTATACGTTATACGTTATACGTTATACGTTATACGTTATACGTTATACGTTATACGTTATACGTTATACGTTATACGTTATACGTTATACGTTATACGTCATACGTTATACGTTATACGTTATACGTTATACGTTATACGATATACGTTATACGTTATACGTTATACGTCATAGGTTATACGTTATACGTTATTCTTTATGCGTTATACGTTATACGATATACGTTATACGTTATACGGTATACGATATACGTTATGCGTTATACGTTTTACGTTATTCGTTATACGTTATACGTTATACGTTATACGTTATACGTTATACGGTATACGTTATACGTTATACGTTATACGTTATACGTCATAGGTTATACGTTATACGTTATACGTTATACGTTATACGTTATACGTTATTCGTTATACGTTCTTCGTTACACGTTATACGTTATACGTTATACGTAATATGTAATGCGTCATACGTTTTACGTTATTCGTTATACGTTTTTCGTTACAAGTTATACGATATACGTCATACGTTATAAGTTATACGTCATAAGTTATACGATACACGTTATACGTTATACGAAATATGTAATACGTAATACGCTTTACGTTATTCGTTATACGTTCTTCGTTACACGTTATACGTTATACGTTATGCGTTATACGTTTTACGTTATTCGTGATACGTTATACGTTATACGTTATACGTTATACGTTATACGTTATACGTTATACGGTATACGTTATACGTTATACGTTATACGTTATGCGTTATACGTTATACGTTATACGTTATACGTTATACGTTATACGTTATACGTTATACGTTATACGTTATACGTTATACGTTATACGTTATACGTTATACGTTATACGTCATACGTTATACGTTATACGTTATACGTTATACGTTATACGATATACGTTATACGTTATACGATATACGTTATACGTTATACGTTATACGTTATACGTCATAGGTTATACGTTATACGTTATTCTTTATGCGTTATACGTTATACGTTATTCGTTATACGTTCTTCGTTACACGTTATACGTTATACGTTATGCGTTATACGTTTTGCGTTATTCGTTGGACGTTATACGTTATACGTTATAGGTTATACGTTATACGTTATATGTTATACGTTATACTTTATTCGTTGTACCTTATACGTTATACGTTATACGTTATACGGTATACGATATACGTTATACGTTATACGTTATACGTTATCCGTTATACGTTATACGTTATACGTTATACGTTATACGTTATACGTTATACGTTATACGTTATACGTTATACGTTATACGTCATAGGTTATACGTTATACGTTATTCTTTATGCGTTATACGATATACGTTATACGTTATACGGTATACTATATACGTTATGCGTTATACGTTTTACGTTATACGTTATACGTTATACGTTATACGTTATACGTTATGCGTTATACGTTATACGTTATACGATATACGTTATACGTTATACGTTATACGTCATAGGTTATACGTTATACGTTATACGTTATACGTTATACGTTATACGTTATACGTTATACGTTATACGTTATACGTTATACGTTATACGTTATACGTTATACGTTATACGTTATTCGTTATACGTAATACGTTATACGTTATACGTTATACGTTATACGTTATACGTTATACGTTATACGTTATACGTTATACGTTATACGTTATACGTTATACGTTATACGGTATACGTTATACGTTATATGTTATACGTTATACGTTATACGGTATACGTTATACGTTATACGTTATACGTTATACGTTATACGTTATACGTTATACGTTATACGTTATACGTTATACGTTATACGTTATACGTTATACGTCATACGTTATACGTTATACGTTATACGTTATACGTTATACGATATACGTTATACGTTATACGTTATACGTCATAGGTTATACGTTATACGTGATTCTTTATGCGTTATACGTTATACGATATACGTTATACGTTATACGGTATACGATATACGTTATGCGTTATACGTTTTACGTTATTCGTTATACGTTATACGTTATACGTTATACGTTATACGTTATACGTTATACGTTATACGTTATACGTTATACGTTATACGTAATACGTTATACGTTATACGTTATACGTTATACGTTATACGTTATACGTTATACGTTATACGTTATACGTTACACGTTATACGTTATACGTTATACGTTATACGGTATACGTTATACGTTATACGTTATACGTTATACGTTATACGGTATACGTTATACGTTATACGTTATACGTTATACGGTATACGTTATACGTTATACGTTATACGTTATACGTTATACGGTATACGTTATACGTTATACGTTATACGTTATACGTCATAGGTTATACGTTATACGTTATACGTTATACGTTTTACGTTATACGTTATTCGTTATACGTTATACGTTATACGTTATACGTTATACGTTATACGTAATACGTTATACGTTATACGTTATACGTTATACGTTATACGTTATACGTTATACGTTATACGTTTTACGTTATACGTTATACGTTATACGTTATACGTTATACGGTGTACGTTATACGTTATACGTTATACGTTATACGTTATACGGTATACGTTATACGTTATACGTTATACGTTATACGGTATACGTTATACGTTATACGTTATACGGTATACGTTATACGTTTTACGTTATACGTTAGACGTTATACGTTATACGTTATACGTTATACGTTATACGTTATACGTTATACGGTATACGTTATACGTTATACGTTATACGTTATACGGTATACGTTATACGTTATACGTTATACGGTATACGTTATACGTTTTACGTTATACGTTAGACGTTATACGTTATACGTTATACGTTATACGTTATACGTTATACGTTATACGGTATACGTTATACGTTATACGTTATACGTTATACGTTATACGTCATAGGTTATTCGTTATACGTTATACGTTATACGTTATACGTTATACGATATTCGTTATACGTTCTTCGTTACACGTTATACGTTATACGTTATGCGTTATACGTTTTACGTTATTCGGTATACCTTATACGTTATACGTTATACGTTATACGTTATACGTTATACGTTATACGTAATATGTAATGCGTCATACGTTTTACGTTATTCGTTATACGTTTTTCGTTACAAGTTATACGATATACGTCATACGTAATAAGTTATACGTCATAAGTTATACGATACACGTTATACGTTATACGAAATATGTAATACGTAATACGCTTTACGTTATTCGTTATACGTTCTTCGTTACACGTTATACGTTATACGTTATGCGTTATACGTTTTACGTTATTCGTGATACGTTATACGTTATACGTTATACGTTATACGTTATACGTTATACGTTATACGGTATACGTTATACGTTATACGTTATACGTTATGCGTTATACGTTATACGTTATACGTTATACGTTATACGTTATACGTTATACGTTATACGTTATACGTTATACGTTATACGTTATGCGTTATACGTTATACGTTATACGTTATTCGTTATACGTTCTTCGTTACACGTTATACGTTATACGTTATGCGTTATACGTTTTGCGTTATTCGTTGGACGTTATACGTTATACGTTATAGGTTATACGTTATACGTTATATGTTATACGTTATACTTTATTCGTTGTACCTTATACGTTATACGTTATACGTTATACGGTATACGATATACGTTATACGTTATACGTTATACGTTATCCGTTATACGTTATACGTTATACGTTATACGTTATACGTTATACGTTATACGTTATACGTTATACGTTATACGTTATACGTCATAGGTTATACGTTATACGTTATTCTTTATGCGTTATACGATATACGTTATACGTTATACGGTATACTATATACGTTATGCGTTATACGTTTTACGTTATACGTTATACGTTATACGTTATACGTTATACGTTATACGTTATACGTTATACGTTATACGATATACGTTATACGTTATACGTTATACGTCATAGGTTATACGTTATACGTTATACGTTATACGTTATACGGTATACGTTATACGTTATACGTTATACGTTATACGTTATACGTTATACGTCATACGTTATACGTTATACGTTATACGTTATACGTTATACGTTTTACGATATACGTTATACGTTATACGTTCTACGTTCTACGTTGTACGTTATACGTTATACGTTATACGTTATACGTTATAAGTTATACGTTAGACGTTATACGTTATACGTTATACGTTATACGTTATACGATATACGTTATACGTTATTCGTTATACGTTCTTCGTTACACGTTATACGTTATACGTTATGCGTTATACGTTTTACGTTATTCGGTATACCTTATTCGTTATACGTTATACGTTATACGTTATACGTAATATGTAATGCGTCATACGTTTTACGTTATTCGTTATACGTTTTTCGTTACAAGTTACACGATATACGTCATACGTTATAAGTTATACGTCATAAGTTATACGATACACGTTATACGTTATACGAAATATGTAATACGTAATACGCTTTACGTTATTCGTTATACGTTCTTCGTTACACGTTATACGTTATACGTTATGCGTTATACGTTTTACGTTATTCGTGATACGTTATACGTTATACGTTATACGTTATACGTTATACGTTATACGTTATACGTTATACGTTATACGTTATACGTTATACGTTATGCGTTATACGTTATACGTTATACGTTATACGTTATACGTTATGCGTTATACGTTATACGTTATACGTTATGCGTTATACGTTATGCGTTATACGTTACACGTTTTACGATATACGTTATACGTTATACGTTATACGTTATACGTTATACGGTATACGTTATACGTTATACGTTATACGGTATACGTTATACGTTATACGTTATACGTTATACGCTATACGTTATACGTTATACGTTATACGTTATACTTTATTCGTTATACGTTATACGTTATACGTTATACGTTATACGTTACACGTTATACGTTATACGTTATACGTTATACGTTATACGTTATTCGTTATACGTTATACGTTATACGTTATACGTTATACGTTATACGTAATACGTTATACGTTATACGTTATACGGTATACGATATACGTTATACGTTATACGTTATACGTTATCCGTTATATGTTATACGTTATACGTTATACGTTATACGTTATACGTTATACGTCATACGTTATACGTTATACGTTATACGTTATACGTTATACGTTATACGTTATACGTTATACGTTATACGTTATACGTTATACGTTATACGTTATACGTTATACGTTATACGTTATACGTTATACGTTATACGTTATACGTTATACGTTATACGTTATACGTTATACGTCATAGGTTATACGTTATACGTTATTCTTTATGCGTTATACGATATACGTTATACGTTATACGGTATACTATATACGTTATGCGTTATACGTTTTACGTTATACGTTATACGTTATACGTTATACGTTATACGTTATACGTTATACGTTATACGTTATACGTTATACGTTATACGTTATACGTTATACGTTATACGTTATACGTTATACGTTATACGTTATACGTTATACGTTATTCGTTATACGTTATACGTTATACGTTATACGTTATACGTTATACGTAATACGTTATACGTTATACGTTATACGTTATACGTTATACGTTATACGTTATACGTTATACGTTATACGTTATACGTTATACGTTATACGTTATACGTTATACGGTATACGTTATACGTTATGCGTTATACGTTATACGTTATACGGTATACGTTATACGTTATACGTTATACGTTATACGTTATACGTTATACGTTATACGTTATACGTTATACGTTATACGTTATACGTTATACGTTATACGTTATACGTTATACGTTATACGTCATAGGTTATACGTTATACGTTATACGTTATACGTTTTACGTTATACGTTATTCGTTATACGTTATACGTTATACGTTATACGTTATACGTAATACGTTATACGTTATACGTTATACGTTATACGTTATACGTTATACGTTATACGTTATACGTTATACGTTATACGTTATACGTTATACGTTATACGGTATACGTTATACGTTATACGTTATACGTTATACGTTATACGGTATACGTTATACGTTATACGTTATACGTTATACGTTATACGTTATACGTTATACGTTATACGTTATACGTTATACGGTATACGTTATACGTTTTACGTTATTCGTTATACGTTATACGTTATACGTTATACGTTATACGTTATACGTTATTCTTTATACGTTATACGTTATACGTTATTCTTTATACGTCATACGTTATACGTTTTACGATATACGTTATACGTTATACGTTATACGTTATACGGTATACGTTATACGTTATACGTTATACGTTATACGTTATACGTTATACGTTATACGTTATACGTTATACGTTATACGTTATACGTTATACGTTATACGTTATACGTTTTACGATATACGTTATACGTTATACGTTATACGTTATACGTTATACGTTATACGTTATACGTAATACTTTATTCGTTATACCTTATACGTTACACGTTATACGTTATACGGTATACGATATACGTTATACGTTATACGTTATACGTTATCCGTTATACGTTATACGTTATACGTTATACGTTATACGTCATACGTTATACGTTATACGTTATACGTTATACGTTATACGTTATACGTTATACGTTATACGTAATACGTTATACGTTATACGTTATACGTTATACGTTATACGTTATACGTTATACGTTATGCGTTATACGTTTTACGTTATTCGTGATACGTTATACGTTATACGTAATCCGTTATACGTTATACGTTATACGTTATACGTTATACGTCATACGTTATACGTTATACGTTATACGTTATACGTTATACGTTATACGTTATACGTTATACGTTATACGTTATACGTTATACGTTATACGTTATACGTTATACGTTATACGTTATGCGTTATACGTTATACGTTATACGTTATACGTCATAGGTTATACGTTATACGTTATTCTTTATGCGTTATACGATATACGTTATACGTTATACGGTATACTATATACGTTATGCGTTATACGTTTTACGTTATACGTTATACGTTATACGTTATACGTTATACGTTATACGTTATACGTTATACGTTATACGTTATACGTTATACGTTATACGTTATACGTTATACGTTATACGTTATACGTTATACGTTATACGTTATACGTTATACGTTATACGTTATACGTTATACGTTATACGTTATACGTTATACGTTATACGTTATACGTTATACGTTATACGTTATACGTTATACGTTATACGTTATACGTTATACGTTATACGTTATACGTTATACGTTATACGTTATACGTTATTCGTTATACGTTATACGTTATACGTTATACGTTATACGTTATACGTAATACGTTATACGTTATACGTTATACGTTATACGTTATACGTTATACGTTATACGTTATACGTTATACGGTATACGTTATACGTTATACGTTATACGTTATACGTTATACGGTATACGTTATACGTTATACGTTATACGTTATACGTTATACGTTATACCTTATACGTTATACGTTATACGGTATACGTTATACGTTTTACGTTATTCGTTATACGTTATACGTTATACGTTATACGTTATACGTTATACGTTATACGTTATTCTTTATACGTTATACGTTATACGTTATTCTTTATACGTCATACGTTATACGTTTTACGATATACGTTATACGTTTTACGTTATACGTTATACGTTCTACGTTATACGATATACGTTATACGTTATTCGTTATACGTTCTTCGTTACACGTTATACGTTATACGTTATGCGTTATACGTTTTACGTTATTCGTTATACGTTATACGTTATACGTTATTCTTTATACGTTATACGTTATACGTTATTCTTTATACGTCATACGTTATACGTTTTACGATATTCGTTATACGTTATACGTTATTCGTTATACGTTATACGGTATACGTTATACGTTATACGTTATACGTTATACGTTATACGTTATACGTTATACGTTATACGTTTTACGATATACGTTATACGTTATACCTTCTACGTTATACGATATACGTTATACGTTATTCGTTATACGTTCTTCGTTACACCTTATACGTTATACGTTATGCGTTATACGTTTTACGTTATTCGTTATACGTTATACGTTATACGTTATTCTTTATACGTTATACGTTTTACGTTATTCGTGATACGTTATACGTAATACGTTATACGTTATACGTTATACGTTATACGTTTTACGATATACGTTATACGTTATACGTTCTACGTTCTTCGTTATACGTTATACGTTATACGTTATACGTTATAAGTTATACGTTAGACGTTATACGTTATACGTTATACGTTATACGATATACGTTCTACGTTATTCGTTATACGTTCTTCGTTACACGTTATACGTTATACGTTATGCGTTATACGTTTTACGTTATTCGGTATACGTTATACGTTATACGTTATACGTTATACGTTATACGTTATACGTAATATGTAATGCGTCATACGTTTTACGTTATTCGTTATACGTTTTTCGTTACAAGTTATACGATATACGTCATACGTTATAAGTTATACGTCATAAGTTATACGATACACGTTATACGTTATACGAAATATGTAATACGTAATACGCTTTACGTTATTCGTTATACGTCATAAGTTATACGATACACGTTATACGTTATACGAAATATGTAATACGTAATACGCTTTACGTTCTTCGTTATACGTTCTTCGTTACACGTTATACGTTATACGTTATGCGTTATACGTTTTACGTTATTCGTAATACGTTATACGTTATACGTTATACGTTATACGTTATACGTTATACGTTATACGTTATACGTTATACGTTATACGGTATACGTTATACGTTATACGTTACACGTTATGCGTTATACGTTATACGTTATACGTTATACGTTATACGTTATACGTTATACGTTATACGTTATACGGTATACGTTATACGTTATATGTTATACGTTATACGTTATACGGTATACGTTATACGTTATACGTTATACGTTATACGTTATACGTTATACGTTATACGTTATACGTTATACGTTATACGTTATACGTTATACGTTATACGTCATACGTTATACGTTATACGTTATACGTTATACGTTATACGATATACGTTATACGTTATACGTTATACGTCATAGGTTATACGTTATACGTTATTCTTTATGCGTTATACGTTATACGATATACGTTATACGTTATACGGTATACGATATACGTTATGCGTTATACGTTTTACGTTATTCGTTATACGTTATACGTATACGTTATACGTTATACGTTATACGTTTTACGTTATACGTTATACGTTATACGTTATACGTTATACGTTATACGTTATACGTTATACGTTATACGTTATACGTTATACGTTATACGTTATACGTTATACGTTATACGTTATACGTTATACGTTATACGTAATACGTTATACGTTATACGTTATACGTTATACGTTATACGTTATACGTTATACGTTATACGTTATACGTTATACGTTATACGTTATACGTTATACGTTATACGTTATACGTTATACGTTATACGTTATACGTTATACGTTATACGTTATACGTTATACGTTATACGTTATACGTTATACGTTATACGTTATACGTTATACGTTATACGTTATACGTTATACGTTATACGTTATACGTTATACGTTATTCGTTATACGTTATACGTTATACGTTATACGTTATACGTTATACGTAATACGTTATACGTTATACGTTATACGTTATACGTTATACGTTATACGTTATACGTTATACGTTATACGGTATACGTTATACGTTATACGTTATACGTTATACGTTATACGGTATACGTTATACGTTATACGTTATACGTTATACGTTATACCTTATACGTTATACGTTATACGGTATACGTTATACGTTTTACGTTATTCGTTATACGTTATACGTTATACGTTATTCGTTATACGTTCTTCGTTACACGTTATACGTTATACGTTATGCGTTATACGTTTTACGTTATTCGTTATACGTTATACGTTATACGTTATTCTTTATACGTTATACGTTATACGTTATTCTTTATACGTCATACGTTATACGTTTTACGATATTCGTTATACGTTATACGTTATTCGTTATACGTTATACGGTATACGTTATACGTTATACGTTATACGTTATACGTTATACGTTATACGTTATACGTTATACGTTTTACGATATACGTTATACGTTATACCTTCTACGTTATACGATATACGTTATACGTTATTCGTTATACGTTCTTCGTTACACCTTATACGTTATACGTTATGCGTTATACGTTTTACGTTATTCGTTATACGTTATACGTTATACGTTATTCTTTATACGTTATACGTTTTACGTTATTCGTGATACGTTATACGTAATACGTTATACGTTATACGTTATACGTTATACGTTTTACGATATACGTTATACGTTATACGTTCTACGTTATTCGTTATACGTTATACGTTATACGTTATTCTTTATACGTTATACGTTTTACGTTATTCGTGATACGTTATACGTAATACGTTATACGTTATACGTTATACGTTATACGTTTTACGATATACGTTATACGTTATACGTTCTACGTTCTTCGTTATACGTTATACGTTATACGTTATACGTTATAAGTTATACGTTAGACGTTATACGTTATACGTTATACGTTATACGATATACGTTATACGTTATTCGTTATACGTTCTTCGTTACACGTTATACGTTATACGTTATGCGTTATACGTTTTACGTTATTCGGTATACGTTATACGTTATACGTTATACGTTATACGTTATACGTAATATGTAATGCGTCATACGTTTTACGTTATTCGTTATACGTTTTTCGTTACAAGTTATACGATATACGTCATACGTTATAAGTTATACGTCATAAGTTATACGATACACGTTATACGTTATACGAAATATGTAATACGTAATACGCTTTACGTTATTCGTTATACGTCATAAGTTATACGATACACGTTATACGTTATACGAAATATGTAATACGTAATACGCTTTACGTTCTTCGTTATACGTTCTTCGTTACACGTTATACGTTATACGTTATGCGTTATACGTTTTACGTTATTCGTAATACGTTATACGTTATACGTTATACGTTATACGTTATACGTTATACGTTATACGTTATACGTTATACGTTATAAGGTATACGTTATACGTTATACGTTACACGTTATGCGTTATACGTTATACGTTATACGTTATACGTTATACGTTATACGTTATACGTTATACGGTATACGTTATACGTTATACGTTATACGTTATACGTTATACGGTATACGTTATACGTTATACGTTATACGTTATACGTTATACGTTATACGTTATACGTTATACGTTATACGTTATACGTTATACGTTATACGTTATACGTCATACGTTATACGTTATACGTTATACGTTATACGTTATACGATATACGTTATACGTTATACGTTATACGTTATACGTCATAGGTTATACGTTATACGTTATTCTTTATGCGTTATACGTTATACGATATACGTTATACGTTATACGGTATACGATATACGTTATGCGTTATACGTTTTACGTTATTCGTTATACGTTATACGTTATACGTTATACGTTATACGTTATACGTTATACGTTATACGTTATACGTTATACGTAATACGTTATACGTTATACGTTATACGTTATACGTTATACGTTATACGTTATACGTTATACGTTATACGTTACACGTTATACGTTATACGTTATACGTTATACGGTATACGTTATACGTTATACGTTATACGTTATACGTTATACGGTATACGTTATACGTTATACGTTATACGTTATACGGTATACGTTATACGTTATACGTTATACGTTATACGTTATACGGTATACGTTATACGTTATACGTTATACGATATACGTCATAGGTTATACGTTATACGTTATACGTTATACGTTTTACGTTATACGTTATTCGTTATACGTTATACGTTATACGTTATACGTTATACGTAATACGTTATACGTTATACGTTATACGTTATACGTTATACGTTATACGTTATACGTTATACGTTTTACGTTATACGTTATACGTTATACGTTATACGTTATACGGTGTACGTTATACGTTATACGTTATACGTTATACGTTATACGGTATACGTTATACGTTATACGTTATACGTTATACGGTATACGTTATACGTTATACGTTATACGGTATACGTTATACGTTTTACGTTATACGTTATACGTTATACGTTATACGTTATACGGTATACGTTATACGTTATACGTTATACGTTATACGTTATACGGTATACGTTATACGTTATACGTTATACGTTATACGTCATAGGTTATTCGTTATACGTTATACGTTATACGTTATACGTTATACGATATTCGTTATACGTTCTTCGTTACACGTTATACGTTATACGTTATGCGTTATACGTTTTACGTTATTCGGTATACCTATACGTTATACGTTATACGTTATACGTTATACGTTATACGTTATACGTAATATGAAATGCGTCATACGTTTTACGTTATTCGTTATACGTTTTTCGTTACAAGTTATACGATATACGTCATACGTTATAAGTTATACGTCATAAGTTATACGATACACGTTATACGTTATACGAAATATGTATTACGTAATACGCTTTACGTTATTCGTTATACGTTCTTCGTTACACGTTATACGTTATACGTTATGCGTTATACGTTTTACGTTATTCGTGATACGTTATACGTTATACGTTATACGTTATACGTTATACGTTATACGTTATACGGTATACGTTATACGTTATACGTTATACGTTATGCGTTATACGTTATACGTTATACGTTATACGTTATACGTTATACGTTATACGTTATACGTTATACGTTATAGGTTATACGTTATACGTTATATGTTATACGTTATACTTTATTCGTTGTACCTTATACGTTATACGTTATACGTTATACGGTATATGATATACGTTATACGTTATACGTTATACGTTATCCGTTATACGTTATACGTTATACGTTATACGTTATACGTTATACGTTATACGTTATACGTTATACGTTATACGTTATACGTCATAGGTTATACGTTATACGTTATTCTTTATGCGTTATACGATATACGTTATACGTTATACGGTATACTATATACGTTATGCGTTATACGTTTTACGTTATACGTTATACGTTATACGTTATACGTTATACGTTATACGTTATACGTTATACGTTATACGATATACGTTATACGTTATACGTTATACGTCATAGGTTATACGTTATACGTTATACGTTATACGTTATACGTTATACGTTATACGTTATACGTTATACGTTATACGTTATACGTTATACGTTATACGTTATACGTTATACGTTATTCGTTATACGTAATACGTTATACGTTATACGTTATACGTTATACGTTATACGTTATACGTTATACGTTATACGTTATACGTTATACGTTATACGTTATACGTTATACGTTATACGGTATACGTTATACGTTATATGTTATACGTTATACGTTATACGGTATACGTTATACGTTATACGTTATACGTTATACGTTATACGTTATACGTTATACGTTATACGTTATACGTTATACGTTATACGTTATACGTTATACGTTATACGTTATACGTCATACGTTATACGTTATACGTTATACGTTATACGTTATACGATATACGTTATACGTTATACGTTATACGTCATAGGTTATACGTTATACGTTATTCTGTATGCGTTATACGTTATACGATATACGTTATACGTTATACGGTATACGATATACGTTATGCGTTATACGTTTTACGTTATTCGTTATACGTTATACGTTATACGTTATACGTTATACGTTATACGTTATACGTTATACGTTATACGTTATACGTAATACGCTATACGTTATACGTTATACGTTATACGTTATACGTTATACGTTATACGTTATACGTTATACGTTATACGTTATACGTTATACGTTATACGTTATACGTTATACGGTATATGTTATACGTTATACGTTATACGTTATACGTTATACGGTATACGTTATACGTTATACGTTATACGTTATACGTTATACGTTATACGTTATACGCTATACGGTATACGTTATACGTTTTACGTTATTCGTTATACGTTATACGTTATACGTTATACGTTATACGTTATACGTTATACGTTATTCTTTATACGTTATACGTTATACGTTATTCTTTATACGTCATACGTTATACGTTTTACGATATACGTTATACGTTTTACGTTCTACGTTATACGTTCTACGTTATACGATATACGTTATACGTTATACGTTATTCGTTATACGTTCTTCGTTACACGTTATACGTTATACGTTATGCGTTATACGTTTTGCGTTATTCGTTATACGTTATACGTTATACGTTATACGTTATTCTTTATACGTTATACGTTATACGTTATTCTTTATACGTCATACGTTATACGTTTTACGATATACGTTGTACGTTATACGTTATACGTTATACGTTATACGGTATACGTTATACGTTATACGTTATACGTTATACGTTATACGTTATACGTTATACGTCATACGTTATACGTTATACGTTTTACGATATACGTTATACGTTATACGTTATACGTTATACGATATACGTCATACGTTATAAGTTATACGTCATAAGTTATACGATACACGTTATACGTTATACGAAATATGTAATACGTAATACGCTTTACGTTATTCGTTATACGTCATAAGTTATACGATACACGTTATACGTTATACGAAATATGTAATACGTAATACGCTTTACGTTATTCGTTATACGTTCTTCGTTACACGTTATACGTTATACGTTATGCGTTATACGTTTTACGTTATTCGTGATACGTTATACGTTATACGTTATACGTTATACGTTATACGTTATACGGTATACGTTATACGTTATACGTTATACGTTATGCGTTATACGTTATACGTTATACGTTATACGTTATACGTTATACGTTATACGTTATACGTTATACGTTATACGTTATACGTTATACGTTATACGTTATACGTTATACGTTATACGTTATACGTTATACGTTATACGTTATACGTTATACGTTATACGGTATACGATATACGTTATGCGTTATAAGTTTTACGTTATTCGTTATACGTTATACGTTATACGTTATACGTTATACGTTATACGTTATACGTTATACGTTATACGTTATACGTTATACGTTATACGTTATACGATATACGTTATACGTTATACGTTATACGTTATACGTCATAGGTTATACGTTATACGTTATTCGTTATGCGTTATACGTTATACGTTATACGTTATACGTTATACGTTATACGTTATACGTTATACGTTATACGTTATACGGTATACGATATACGTTATGCGTTATAAGTTTTACGTTATTCGTTATACGTTATACGTTATACGTTATACGTTATACGTTATACGTTATACGTTATACGTTATAATTTATACGTTATACGATATACGTTATACGTTATCCGTTCTACGTTATACGATATACGTTATACGTTATTCGTTATACGTTCTTCGATACACCTTATACGTTATACGTTATGCGTTATACGTTTTACGTTATTCGTTATACGTTATACGTTATACGTTATTCTTTATACGTTATACGTTATACGTTATTCTTTATACGTCATACGTTATACGTTTTACGATATACATTATACGTTATACGTTATACGTTATACGGTATACGTTATACGTTATACGTTATACGTTATACGTTATACGTTATACGTCATACGTTATACGTTATACGTTATACGTTATACGTTATACGTTTTACGATATACGTTATACGTTATACGTTCTACGTTCTACGTTGTACGTTATACGTTATACGTTATACGTTATAAGTTATACGTTAGACGTTATACGTTATACGTTATACGTTATACGTTATACGATATACGTTATACGTTATTCGTTATACGTTCTTCGTTATACGTTATACGTTATTCGTTATACGTTATACGTTATACGTTATACGTTATACGTCATACGTAATACGTTATACGTTATACGTTATACGGTATACGATATACGTTATACGTTATACGTTATACGTTATCCGTTATACGTTATACGTTATACGTTATACGTTATACGTTATACGTTATACGTTATACGTTATACGTTATACGTTATACGTTATACGTTATACGTTATACGTTATACGTTATGCGTTATACGTTATGCGTTATACGTTATACGTTATACGTTATACGTTATACGTTATGCGTTATACGTTATACGTTATACGTTATGCGTTATACGTTATGCGTTATACGTTACACGTTTTACGATATACGTTATACGTTATACGTTATACGTTATACGTTATACGGTATACGTTATACGTTATACGTTATACGGTATACGTTATACGTTATACGTTATACGTTATACGCTATACGTTATACGTTATACGTTATACGTTATACTTTATTCGTTATACGTTATACGTTATACGTTATACGTTATACGTTACACGTTATACGTTATACGTTATACGTTATACGTTATACGTTATTCGTTATACGTTATACGTTATACGTTATACGTTATACGTTATACGTAATACGTTATACGTTATACGTTATACGGTATACGATATACGTTATACGTTATACGTTATACGTTATCCGTTATACGTTATACGTTATACGTTATACGTTATACGTTATACGTTATACGTCATACGTTATACGTTATACGTTATACGTTATACGTTATACGTTATACGTTATACGTTATACGTTATACGTTATACGTTATACGTTATACGTTATACGTTATACGTTATACGTTATACGTTATACGTTATACGTTATACGTTGTACGTTATACGTTATACGTCATAGGTTATACGTTATACGTTATTCTTTATGCGTTATACGATATACGTTATACGTTATACGGTATACTATATACGTTATGCGTTATACGTTTTACGTTATACGTTATACGTTATACGTTATACGTTATACGTTATACGTTATACGTTATACGTTATACGTTATACGTTATACGTTATACGTTATACGTTATACGTTATACGTTATACGTTATACGTTATACGTTATACGTTATACGTTATACGTTATACGTTATACGTTATACGTTATACGTTATTCGTTATACGTTATACGTTATACGTTATACGTTATACGTTATACGTTATACGGTATACGTTATACGTTATACGTTATACGTTATACGTTATACGGTATACGTTATACGTTATACGTTATACGTTATACGTTATACGTTATACGTTATACGTTATACGTCATAGGTTATACGTTATACGTTATACGTTATACGTTATACGTTATACGTTTTACGTTATACGTTATTCGTTATTCGCTATACGTTATACGTTATACGTTATACGTTATACGTTATACGTTATACGTTATACGTTATACGTTATACGGTATACGTTATACGTTATACGTTATACCTTATACGTTATACGGTATACGTTATACGTTATACGTTATACGTTATACGTTATACGTTATAAGTTATACGTTATACGTTATACGTTATACGTTATACGTTTTACGTTATTCGTGATACGTTATACGTTATACGTTAAACGTTATACGTTATACGTTATACGTTATACGTTATACGTTATACGTTATACGTTATACGTTATACGTTATACGTTATACGTTATACGTTATACGTTATACGTTATACGTTATACGTTATACGTTATACGTTATACGTTGTACGTTATACGTTATATGTTATACGTTATACGTTATACGTTATACGTCATAGGTTATACGTTATACGTTATACGTTATACGTTTTACGTTATACGTCATTCGTTATACGTTATACGTTATACGTTATACGTTATACGTAATACGTTATACGTTATACGTTATACGTTATACGTTATACGTTATACGTTATACGTTATACGTTATACGTTATACGTTATACGTTATACGTTATAGGTTATACGTTATACGTCATAGGTTATACGTTATACGTTATACGTTATACGTTATACGTTATACGTTATACGTTATACGTTATGCGTTATACGTTATACGTTATACGTTATTCGTTATACGTTCTTCGTTACACGTTATACGTTATACGTTATGCGTTATACGTTTTGCGTTATTCGTTGGACGTTATACGTTATACGTTATAGGTTATACGTTATACGTTATATGTTATACGTTATACTTTATTCGTTGTACCTTATACGTTATACGTTATACGTTATACGGTATATGATATACGTTATACGTTATACGTTATACGTTATCCGTTATACGTTATACGTTATACGTTATACGTTATACGTTATACGTTATACGTTATACGTTATACGTTATACGTTATACGTCATAGGTTATACGTTATACGTTATTCTTTATGCGTTATACGATATACGTTATACGTTATACGGTATACTATATACCTTCTACGTTATACGATATACGTTATACGTTATACGTTTTACGATATACGTTATACGTTATACCTTCTACGTTATACGATATACGTTATACGTTATTCGTTATACGTTCTTCGTTACACCTTATACGTTATACGTTATGCGTTATACGTTTTACGTTATACGTTATACGGTATACGTTATACGTTATACGTTATACGTTATACGTTATACGTTATACGTTATACGTTATACGTTTTACGATATACGTTATACGTTATACCTTCTACGTTATACGATATACGTTATACGTTATTCGTTATACGTTCTTCGTTACACCTTATACGTTATACGTTATGCGTTATACGTTTTACGTTATTCGTTATACGTTATACGTTATACGTTATTCTTTATACGTTATACGTTTTACGTTATTCGTGATACGTTATACGTAATACGTTATACGTTATACGTTATACGTTATACGTTTTACGATATACGTTATACGTTATACGTTCTACGTTATTCGTTATACGTTATACGTTATACGTTATTCTTTATACGTTATACGTTTTACGTTATTCGTGATACGTTATACGTAATACGTTATACGTTATACGTTATACGTTATACGTTTTACGATATACGTTATACGTTATACGTTCTACGTTCTTCGTTATACGTTATACGTTATACGTTATACGTTATAAGTTATACGTTAGACGTTATACGTTATACGTTATACGTTATACGATATACGTTATACGTTATTCGTTATACGTTCTTCGTTACACGTTATACGTTATACGTTATGCGTTATACGTTTTACGTTATTCGGTATACGTTATACGTTATACGTTATACGTTATACGTTATACGTAATATGTAATGCGTCATACGTTTTACGTTATTCGTTATACGTTTTTCGTTACAAGTTATACGATATACGTCATACGTTATAAGTTATACGTCATAAGTTATACGATACACGTTATACGTTATACGAAATATGTAATACGTAATACGCTTTACGTTATTCGTTATACGTCATAAGTTATACGATACACGTTATACGTTATACGAAATATGTAATACGTAATACGCTTTACGTTCTTCGTTATACGTTCTTCGTTACACGTTATACGTTATACGTTATGCGTTATACGTTTTACGTTATTCGTAATACGTTATACGTTATACGTTATACGTTATACGTTATACGTTATACGTTATACGTTATACGTTATACGTTATAAGGTATACGTTATACGTTATACGTTACACGTTATGCGTTATACGTTATACGTTATACGTTATACGTTATACGTTATACGTTATACGTTATACGGTATACGTTATACGTTATACGTTATACGTTATACGTTATACGGTATACGTTATACGTTATACGTTATACGTTATACGTTATACGTTATACGTTATACGTTATACGTTATACGTTATACGTTATACGTTATACGTTATACGTCATACGTTATACGTTATACGTTATACGTTATACGTTATACGATATACGTTATACGTTATACGTTATACGTTATACGTCATAGGTTATACGTTATACGTTATTCTTTATGCGTTATACGTTATACGATATACGTTATACGTTATACGGTATACGATATACGTTATGCGTTATACGTTTTACGTTATTCGTTATACGTTATACGTTATACGTTATACGTTATACGTTATACGTTATACGTTATACGTTATACGTTATACGTAATACGTTATACGTTATGCGTTATACGTTTTACGTTATTCGTTATACGTTATACGTTATACGTTATACGTTATACGTTATACGTTATACGTTATACGTTATACGTTATACGTAATACGTTATACGTTATACGTTATACGTTATACGTTATACGTTATACGTTATACGTTATACGTTATACGTTACACGTTATACGTTATACGTTATACGTTATACGGTATACGTTATACGTTATACGTTATACGTTATACGTTATACGGTATACGTTATACGTTATACGTTATACGTTATACGGTATACGTTATACGTTATACGTTATACGTTATACGTTATACGGTATACGTTATACGTTATACGTTATACGATATACGTCATAGGTTATACGTTATACGTTATACGTTATACGTTTTACGTTATACGTTATTCGTTATACGTTATACGTTATACGTTATACGTTATACGTAATACGTTATACGTTATACGTTATACGTTATACGTTATACGTTATACGTTATACGTTATACGTTTTACGTTATACGTTATACGTTATACGTTATACGTTATACGGTGTACGTTATACGTTATACGTTATACGTTATACGTTATACGGTATACGTTATACGTTATACGTTATACGTTATACGGTATACGTTATACGTTATACGTTATACGGTATACGTTATACGTTTTACGTTATACGTTATACGTTATACGTTATACGTTATACGGTATACGTTATACGTTATACGTTATACGTTATACGTTATACGGTATACGTTATACGTTATACGTTATACGTTATACGTCATAGGTTATTCGTTATACGTTATACGTTATACGTTATACGTTATACGATATTCGTTATACGTTCTTCGTTACACGTTATACGTTATACGTTATGCGTTATACGTTTTACGTTATTCGGTATACCTTATACGTTATACGTTATACGTTATACGTTATACGTTATACGTTATACGTAATATGAAATGCGTCATACGTTTTACGTTATTCGTTATACGTTTTTCGTTACAAGTTATACGATATACGTCATACGTTATAAGTTATACGTCATAAGTTATACGATACACGTTATACGTTATACGAAATATGTATTACGTAATACGCTTTACGTTATTCGTTATACGTTCTTCGTTACACGTTATACGTTATACGTTATGCGTTATACGTTTTACGTTATTCGTGATACGTTATACGTTATACGTTATACGTTATACGTTATACGTTATACGTTATACGGTATACGTTATACGTTATACGTTATACGTTATGCGTTATACGTTATACGTTATACGTTATACGTTATACGTTATACGTTATACGTTATACGTTATACGTTATACGTTATACGTTATGCGTTATACGTTATACGTTATACGTTATTCGTTATACGTTCTTCGTTACACGTTATACGTTATACGTTATGCGTTATACGTTTTGCGTTATTCGTTGGACGTTATACGTTATACGTTATAGGTTATACGTTATACGTTATATGTTATACGTTATACTTTATTCGTTGTACCTTATACGTTATACGTTATACGTTATACGGTATATGATATACGTTATACGTTATACGTTATACGTTATCCGTTATACGTTATACGTTATACGTTATACGTTATACGTTATACGTTATACGTTATACGTTATACGTTATACGTTATACGTCATAGGTTATACGTTATACGTTATTCTTTATGCGTTATACGATATACGTTATACGTTATACGGTATACTATATACGTTATGCGTTATACGTTTTACGTTATACGTTATACGTTATACGTTATACGTTATACGTTATACGTTATACGTTATACGTTATACGATATACGTTATACGTTATACGTTATACGTCATAGGTTATACGTTATACGTTATACGTTATACGTTATACGTTATACGTTATACGTTATACGTTATACGTTATACGTTATACGTTATACGTTATACGTTATACGTTATACGTTATTCGTTATACGTAATACGTTATACGTTATACGTTATACGTTATACGTTATACGTTATACGTTATACGTTATACGTTATACGTTATACGTTATACGTTATACGTTATACGTTATACGGTATACGTTATACGTTATATGTTATACGTTATACGTTATACGGTATACGTTATACGTTATACGTTATACGTTATACGTTATACGTTATACGTTATACGTTATACGTTATACGTTATACGTTATACGTTATACGTTATACGTTATACGTTATACGTCATACGTTATACGTTATACGTTATACGTTATACGTTATACGATATACGTTATACGTTATACGTTATACGTCATAGGTTATACGTTATACGTTATTCTGTATGCGTTATACGTTATACGATATACGTTATACGTTATACGGTATACGATATACGTTATGCGTTATACGTTTTACGTTATTCGTTATACGTTATACGTTATACGTTATACGTTATACGTTATACGTTATACGTTATACGTTATACGTTATACGTAATACGCTATACGTTATACGTTATACGTTATACGTTATACGTTATACGTTATACGTTATACGTTATACGTTATACGTTATACGTTATACGTTATACGTTATACGTTATACGGTATATGTTATACGTTATACGTTATACGTTATACGTTATACGGTATACGTTATACGTTATACGTTATACGTTATACGTTATACGTTATACGTTATACGCTATACGGTATACGTTATACGTTTTACGTTATTCGTTATACGTTATACGTTATACGTTATACGTTATACGTTATACGTTATACGTTATTCTTTATACGTTATACGTTATACGTTATTCTTTATACGTCATACGTTATACGTTTTACGATATACGTTATACGTTTTACGTTCTACGTTATACGTTCTACGTTATACGATATACGTTATACGTTATACGTTATTCGTTATACGTTCTTCGTTACACGTTATACGTTATACGTTATGCGTTATACGTTTTGCGTTATTCGTTATACGTTATACGTTATACGTTATACGTTATTCTTTATACGTTATACGTTATACGTTATTCTTTATACGTCATACGTTATACGTTTTACGATATACGTTGTACGTTATACGTTATACGTTATACGTTATACGGTATACGTTATACGTTATACGTTATACGTTATACGTTATACGTTATACGTTATACGTCATACGTTATACGTTATACGTTTTACGATATACGTTATACGTTATACGTTATACGTTATACGATATACGTCATACGTTATAAGTTATACGTCATAAGTTATACGATACACGTTATACGTTATACGAAATATGTAATACGTAATACGCTTTACGTTATTCGTTATACGTCATAAGTTATACGATACACGTTATACGTTATACGAAATATGTAATACGTAATACGCTTTACGTTATTCGTTATACGTTCTTCGTTACACGTTATACGTTATACGTTATGCGTTATACGTTTTACGTTATTCGTGATACGTTATACGTTATACGTTATACGTTATACGTTATACGTTATACGGTATACGTTATACGTTATACGTTATACGTTATGCGTTATACGTTATACGTTATACGTTATACGTTATACGTTATACGTTATACGTTATACGTTATACGTTATACGTTATACGTTATACGTTATACGTTATACGTTATACGTTATACGTTATACGTTATACGTTATACGTTATACGTTATACGTTATACGGTATACGATATACGTTATGCGTTATAAGTTTTACGTTATTCGTTATACGTTATACGTTATACGTTATACGTTATACGTTATACGTTATACGTTATACGTTATACGTTATACGTTATACGTTATACGTTATACGATATACGTTATACGTTATACGTTATACGTTATACGTCATAGGTTATACGTTATACGTTATTCGTTATGCGTTATACGTTATACGTTATACGTTATACGTTATACGTTATACGTTATACGTTATACGTTATACGTTATACGTTATACGGTATACGATATACGTTATGCGTTATAAGTTTTACGTTATTCGTTATACGTTATACGTTATACGTTATACGTTATACGTTATACGTTATACGTTATACGTTATAATTTATACGTTATACGATATACGTTATACGTTATCCGTTCTACGTTATACGATATACGTTATACGTTATTCGTTATACGTTCTTCGATACACCTTATACGTTATACGTTATGCGTTATACGTTTTACGTTATTCGTTATACGTTATACGTTATACGTTATTCTTTATACGTTATACGTTATACGTTATTCTTTATACGTCATACGTTATACGTTTTACGATATACATTATACGTTATACGTTATACGTTATACGGTATACGTTATACGTTATACGTTATACGTTATACGTTATACGTTATACGTCATACGTTATACGTTATACGTTATACGTTATACGTTATACGTTTTACGATATACGTTATACGTTATACGTTCTACGTTCTACGTTGTACGTTATACGTTATACGTTATACGTTATAAGTTATACGTTAGACGTTATACGTTATACGTTATACGTTATACGTTATACGATATACGTTATACGTTATTCGTTATACGTTCTTCGTTATACGTTATACGTTATTCGTTATACGTTATACGTTATACGTTATACGTTATACGTCATACGTAATACGTTATACGTTATACGTTATACGGTATACGATATACGTTATACGTTATACGTTATACGTTATCCGTTATACGTTATACGTTATACGTTATACGTTATACGTTATACGTTATACGTTATACGTTATACGTTATACGTTATACGTTATACGTTATACGTTATACGTTATACGTTATGCGTTATACGTTATGCGTTATACGTTATACGTTATACGTTATACGTTATACGTTATGCGTTATACGTTATACGTTATACGTTATGCGTTATACGTTATGCGTTATACGTTACACGTTTTACGATATACGTTATACGTTATACGTTATACGTTATACGTTATACGGTATACGTTATACGTTATACGTTATACGGTATACGTTATACGTTATACGTTATACGTTATACGCTATACGTTATACGTTATACGTTATACGTTATACTTTATTCGTTATACGTTATACGTTATACGTTATACGTTATACGTTACACGTTATACGTTATACGTTATACGTTATACGTTATACGTTATTCGTTATACGTTATACGTTATACGTTATACGTTATACGTTATACGTAATACGTTATACGTTATACGTTATACGGTATACGATATACGTTATACGTTATACGTTATACGTTATCCGTTATACGTTATACGTTATACGTTATACGTTATACGTTATACGTTATACGTCATACGTTATACGTTATACGTTATACGTTATACGTTATACGTTATACGTTATACGTTATACGTTATACGTTATACGTTATACGTTATACGTTATACGTTATACGTTATACGTTATACGTTATACGTTATACGTTATACGTTGTACGTTATACGTTATACGTCATAGGTTATACGTTATACGTTATTCTTTATGCGTTATACGATATACGTTATACGTTATACGGTATACTATATACGTTATGCGTTATACGTTTTACGTTATACGTTATACGTTATACGTTATACGTTATACGTTATACGTTATACGTTATACGTTATACGTTATACGTTATACGTTATACGTTATACGTTATACGTTATACGTTATACGTTATACGTTATACGTTATACGTTATACGTTATACGTTATACGTTATACGTTATACGTTATACGTTATTCGTTATACGTTATACGTTATACGTTATACGTTATACGTTATACGTTATACGGTATACGTTATACGTTATACGTTATACGTTATACGTTATACGGTATACGTTATACGTTATACGTTATACGTTATACGTTATACGTTATACGTTATACGTTATACGTCATAGGTTATACGTTATACGTTATACGTTATACGTTATACGTTTTACGTTATACGTTATTCGTTATTCGCTATACGTTATACGTTATACGTTATACGTTATACGTTATACGTTATACGTTATACGTTATACGTTATACGGTATACGTTATACGTTATACGTTATACCTTATACGTTATACGGTATACGTTATACGTTATACGTTATACGTTATACGTTATACGTTATAAGTTATACGTTATACGTTATACGTTATACGTTATACGTTTTACGTTATTCGTGATACGTTATACGTTATACGTTAAACGTTATACGTTATACGTTATACGTTATACGTTATACGTTATACGTTATACGTTATACGTTATACGTTATACGTTATACGTTATACGTTATACGTTATACGTTATACGTTATACGTTATACGTTATACGTTATACGTTGTACGTTATACGTTATATGTTATACGTTATACGTTATACGTTATACGTCATAGGTTATACGTTATACGTTATACGTTATACGTTTTACGTTATACGTCATTCGTTATACGTTATACGTTATACGTTATACGTTATACGTAATACGTTATACGTTATACGTTATACGTTATACGTTATACGTTATACGTTATACGTTATACGTTATACGTTATACGTTATACGTTATACGTTATAGGTTATACGTTATACGTCATAGGTTATACGTTATACGTTATACGTTATACGTTATACGTTATACGTTATACGTTATACGTTATACGTGATACGTTATACGTTATACGTTATACGTTATACGTTATACGTTATACGTTATACGTTATACGTTATACGTTATACGTTATACGTTATACGTTATACGTCATAGGTTATACGTTATACGTTATACGTTATACGTTTTACGTTATACGTTATACGTTATACGTTATACGTTATACGTTATACGTTATACGTTATACGTTATACGTTATACGTTATACGTTATACGTTATACGTTATACGTTATACGTCATAGGTTATACGTTATACGTTATACGTTATACGTTTTACGTTATACTTTATTCGTTATACGTTATACGTTATACGTTATACGTTATACGTTATACGTTATACGTTATACGTAATACGTTATACGTTATACGTTATACGTTATACGTTATACGTTATACGTTATACGTTATACGTTATACGTTATACGTTATACGTTATACGTTATGCGTTATGCGTTTTACGTTATTCGTTATACGTTATACGTTATACGTTATTCTTTATACGTTATACGTTATACGTTATTCTTTATACGTCATACGTTATACGTTTTACGATATACGTTATACGTTATACGTTATACGTTATACGTTATACGTTATACGGTATACGTTATACGTTATACGTTATACGTTATACGTTATACGTTATACGTTATACGTTATACGTTATACGTTTTACGATATACGTTATACGTTATACGTTCTACGTTATACGATATACGTTATACGTTATTCGTTATACGTTCTTCGTTACACCTTATACGTTATACGTTATGCGTTATACGTTTTACGTTATTCGTTATACGTTATACGTTATACGTTATTCTTTATACGTTATACGTTATACGTTATACGTTATTCTTTATACGTCATACGTTATACGTTTTACGATATACGTTATAAGTTATACGTTATACGTTATACGTTATAAGGTATACGTTATACGTTATACGTTATACGTTATACGTTATACGTTATACGTTATACGTTATACGTTATACGTTATACGTTATACGTTATACGTTATACGTTATACGTTATACGTTATACGTTATACGTTATACGTTTTACGTTATACGTTTTACGATATACGTTATACGTTATACGTTCTACGTTCTTCGTTATACGTTATACGTTATACGTTATACGTTATACGTTATAAGTTATACGTTAGACGTTATACGTTATACGTTATACGTTATACGTTATACGTTATACGTTATACGTTATACGTTATACGTTATACGTTATACGTTATACGTTTTACGTTATACGTTTTACGATATACGTTATACGTTATACGTTATACGTTCTACGTTCTTCGTTATACGTTATACGTTATACGTTATACGTTATAAGTTATACGTTAGACGTTATACGTTATACGTTATACGTTATACGATATACGTTATACGTTATTCGTTATACGTTCTTCGTTACACGTTATACGTTATACGTTATGCGTTATACGTTTTACGTTATTCGGTATACGTTATACGTTATACGTTATACGTTATACGTTATACGTAATATGTAATGCGTCTTACGTTTTACGTTATTCGTTATACGTTTTTCGTTACAAGTTATACGATATACGTCATACGTTATAAGTTATACGTCATAAGTTATACGATACACGTTATACGTTATACGAAATATGTAATACGTAATACGCTTTACGTTATTCGTTATACGTCATAAGTTATACGATACACGTTATACGTTATACGAAATATGTAATACGTAATACGCTTTACGTTATTCGTTATACGTTCTTCGTTACACGTTATACGTTATACGTTATGCGTTATACGTTTTACGTTATTCGTAATACGTTATACGTTATACGTTATACGTTATACGTTATACGTTATACGTTATACGTTATACGTTATACGTTATACGTTATACGTTATACGTTATACGTTATACGTTATACGTTATACGTTATACGTCATAGGTTATACGTTATACGTTATACGTTATACGTTATACGTTTTACGTTATACGTTATACGTTATACGTTTTACGTTATACGTCATTCGTTATACGTTATACGTTATACGTTATACGTTATACGTAATACGTTATACGTTATACGTTATACGTTATACGTTATACGTTATACGTTATACGTTATACGTTATACGTTATACGTTATACGTTATACGTTATACGTTATACGTTATACGTTATAGGTTATACGTTATACGTTATAGGTTATACGTTATACGTTATACGTTATACGTTATACGTTATACGTTATACGTTATACGTTATACGTTATACGTTATACGTTATACGTTATACGTTATACGTTATACGTTATACGTTATACGTTATACGTTATACGTTATACGTTATACGTTATACGTTATACGTTATACGTTATACGTTATACGTTATACGTTATACGTTATACGTTATACGTTATACGTTATACGTCATAGGTTATACGTTATACGTTATACGTTATACGTTTTACGTTATACGTTATACGTTATACGTTATACGTTATACGTTATACGTTATACGTTATACGTTATACGTTATACGTTATACGTTATACGTTATACGTCATAGGTTATACGTTATACGTTATACGTTATACGTTTTACGTTATACGTTATTCGTTATACGTTATACGTTATACGTTATACGTTATACGTTATACGTAATACGTTATACGTTATACGTTTTACGTTATACGTTATACGTTATACGTTATACGTTATACGTTATACGTTATACGGTATACGTTATACGTTATACGTTATACGGTATACGTTATACGTTATACGTTATACGTTATACGTTATACGTTATACGTTATACGTTATACGTAATACGTTATACGTTATACGTTTTACGTTATACGTTATACGTTATACGTTATACGTTATACGTTATACGTTATACGTTATACGTTATACGTTATACGGTATACGTTATACGTTATACGTTATACGGTATACGTTATACGTTATACGTTATACGTTATACGTTATACGTTATACGTTATACGTTATACGGTATACGTTATACGTTTTACGTTATTCGTTATACGTTATACGTTATACGTTTTACGTTATACGTTATACGTTATTCTTTATACGTTATACGTTATACGTCATTCTTTATACGTCATACGTTATACGTTTTACGATATACGTTATACGTTTTACGTTATACGTTCTACGTTCTACGTTATACGATATACGTTATACGTTATTCGTTATACGTTCTTCGTTACACGTTATACGTTATACGTTATGCGTTATGCGTTTTACGTTATTCGTTATACGTTATACGTTATACGTTATTCTTTATACGTTATACGTTATACGTTATTCTTTATACGTCATACGTTATACGTTTTACGATATACGTTATACGTTATACGTTATACGTTATACGTTATACGGTATACGTTATACGTTATACGTTATACGTTATACGTTATACGTTATACGTTATACGTTATACGTTATACGTTATACGTTTTACGATATACGTTATACGTTATACGTTCTACGTTATACGATATACGTTATACGTTATTCGTTATACGTTCTTCGTTACACCTTATACGTTATACGTTATGCGTTATACGTTTTACGTTATTCGTTATACGTTATACGTTATACGTTATTCTTTATACGTTATACGTTATACGTTATACGTTATTCTTTATACGTCATACGTTATACGTTTTACGATATACGTTATACGTTATACGTTATACGTTATACGTTATAAGGTATACGTTATACGTTATACGTTATACGTTATACGTTATACGTTATACGTTATACGTTATACGTTATACGTTATACGTTATACGTTATACGTTTTACGTTATACGTTTTACGATATACGTTATACGTTATACGTTCTACGTTCTTCGTTATACGTTATACGTTATACGTTATACGTTATAAGTTATACGTTAGACGTTATACGTTATTCGTTATACGTTATACGATATACGTTATACGTTATTCGTTATACGTTCTTCGTTACACGTTATACGTTATACGTTATGCGTTATACGTTTTACGTTATTCGGTATACGTTATACGTTATACGTTATACGTTATACGGTATACGTTATACGTTATACGATATACGTTATACGTTATACGTTATACGTTATACGTTATACGTTATACGTTATACGTTATACGTTTTACGTTATACGTTTTACGATATACGTTATACGTTATACGTTCTACGTTCTTCGTTATACGTTATACGTTATACGTTATACGTTATAAGTTATACGTTAGACGTTATACGTTATACGTTATACGTTATACGATATACGTTATACGTTATTCGTTATACGTTCTTCGTTACACGTTATACGTTATACGTTATGCGTTATACGTTTTACGTTATTCGGTATACGTTATACGTTATACGTTATACGTTATACGTTATACGTAATATGTAATGCGTCATACGTTTTACGTTATTCGTTATACGTTTTTCGTTACAAGTTATACGATATACGTCATACGTTATAAGTTATACGTCATAAGTTATACGATACACGTTATACGTTATACGAAATATGTAATACGTAATACGCTTTACGTTATTCGTTATACGTCATAAGTTATACGATACACGTTATACGTTATACGAAATATGTAATACGTAATACGCTTTACGTTATTCGTTATACGTTCTTCGTTACACGTTATACGTTATACGTTATGCGTTATACGTTTTACGTTATTCGCAATACGTTATACGTTATACGTTATACGTTATACGTTATACGTTATACGTTATACGTTATACGTTATACGGTATACGTTATACGTTATACGTTACACGTTATGCGTTATACGTTATACGTTATACGTTATACGTTATACGTTATACGTTATACGTTATACGTTATACGTTATACGTTATACGTTATGCGTTATACGTTTTACGTAATTCGTTATACGTTATACGTTATACGTTATACGTTATACGTTATACGTTATACGTTATACGTCATAGGTTATCGTTATACGTTATTCGTTATGCGTTATACGTTATACGTTATACGTTATACGTTATACGTTATACGTTATACGTTATACGTTATACGTTATACGTTATACGTTATACGTTATACGTTATACGTTTTACGTTATTCGTGACACGTTATACGTTATACGTTAAACGTTATACGTTATACGTTATACGTTATACGTTATACGTTATACGTTATACGTTATACGTTATACGTTCTGCGTTATACGTTATACGTTATACGTTATACGTTATACGTTATACGTTATACGTTATACGTTATACGTTATACGTTATACGTTATACGTTATAGGTTATACGTTATACGTTTTACGTTATTCGTGATACGTTATACGTTATACGTTATACGTTATACGTTATACGTTATACGTTATACGTTATACGTTATACGTTATACGTTATACGTTATACGTTATACGTTATACGTTATACGTTATACGTTATACGTTATACGTTATACGTTATACGTTATACGTTATACGTTATACGTTATACGTTATACGTTATACGTTATACGTTATACGTTATACGTTATACGTTGTACGTTATACGTAGTACGTTATACGTTGTACGTTAAACGTTGTACGTTATACGTTATACGTTATACGTTATACGTTATACGATGTACGTTATACGTTATACGTTATACGTTATACATTATACGTTATACGTTATACGTTATACGTTATATGTTATACGTGATACGTTATACGTTACATGTTATGCGTTATACGTTTTACGTTATTCGTGATACGTTATACGTTATACGTTATACGTTATACGTTATACGTTATACGTTATACGTTATACGTTATACGTTATACGTTATACGTTGTACGTTATACGTTGTACGTTATACGTTATACGTTATACGTTATACGTTATACGTTATACATTATACGTTATACGTTATACGTTATACGTTATATGTTATACGTGATACGTTATACGTTACATGGTATGCGTTATACGTTTTACGTTATTCGTTATACGTTCTTCGTTACACGTTATACGTTATAGGTTATACGTTATACGTTATACGTTATACGTTATACGTTATACGTTATACGTTATACGTTATACGTTATACGTTATACGTTATACGTTATACGTCATAGGTTATACGTTATACGTTATACGTTATACGTTATACGTTTTACGTTATACGTTATTCGTTATTCGTTATACGTTATACGTTATACGTTATACGTTATACGTTATACGTAATACGTTATACGTTATACGTTATACGTTATACGTTATACGTTATACGTTATACGTTATACGTAATACGTTATACGTTATACGTTATACGTTATACGTTATACGTTATACGTTATACGTTATACGTTATACGTTATACGTTATACGTTATACGTTATACGTTATACGTTATACGTTATAGGTTATACGTTATACGTTATAGGTTATACGTTATACGTTATACGTTATACGTTATACGTTATACGTTATACGTTATACGTTATACGTTATACGTTATACGTTATACGTTATACGTTATACGTTATACGTTATACGTTATACGTTATACGTTATACGTTATACGTTATACGTTATACGTTATACGTTATACGTTATACGTTATACGTTATACGTTATACGTTATACGTTATACGTTATACGTTATACGTCATAGGTTATACGTTATACGTTATACGTTATACGTTTTACGTTATACGTTATACGTTATACGTTATACGTTATACGTTATACGTTATACGTTATACGTTATACGTTATACGTTATACGTTATACGTTATACGTTATACGTCATAGGTTATACGTTATACGTTATACGTTATACGTTTTACGTTATACGTTATTCGTTATACGTTATACGTTATACGTTATACGTTATACGTTATACGTAATACGTTATACGTTATACGTTTTACGTTATACGTTATACGTTATACGTTATACGTTATACGTTATACGTTATACGTTATACGTTATACGTTATACGGTATACGTTATACGTTATACGTTATACGTTATACGTTATACGGTATACGTTATACGTTATACGTTATACGTTATACGTTATACGTTATACGTTATACGTTATACGGTATACGTTATACGTTTTACGTTATTCGTTATACGTTATACGTTATACGTTTTACGTTATACGTTATACGTTATTCTTTATACGTTATACGTTATACGTCATTCTTTATACGTCATACGTTATACGTTATACGTTATACGTTATACGGTATACGATATACGTTATGCGTTATAAGTTTTACGTTATTCGTTATACGTTATACGTTATACGTTATACGTTATTCGTAATACGTTATACGTGATACGTTATACTTTGTACGTTATACGTTATACGTTATACGTTATACGTTATACGTTATACGTTATACGTTATACGTTATACGTTATACGTTATACGTTATACGTTATACGTTATACGTTATACGTTATACGTTATACGTTATACGTTATACGTTATACGTTATACGTTATACGTTATACGTTATACGTTATACGTTATACGTTATACGTTATACGTTGTACGTTATACGTAGTACGTTATACGTTGTACGTTATACGTTGTACGTTATACGTTATACGTTATACGTTATACGATGTACGTTATACGTTATACGTTATACGTTATACATTATACGTTATACGTTATACGTTATACGTTATATGTTATACGTGATACGTTATACGTTACATGTTATGCTTTATACGTTTTACGTTATTCGTGATACGTTATACGTTATACGTTATACGTTATACGTTATACGGTATACGTTATACGTTATACGTTACACGTTATGCGTTATTCGTTATACGTTCTTCGTTACACGTTATACGTTATACGTTATGCGTTATACGTTTTACGTTATTCGGTATACGTTATACGTTATACGTTATACGTTATACGGTACACGTTATACGTTATACGATATACGTTATACGTTATACGTTATACGTTATACGTTATACGTTATACGTTATACGTTATACGTTTTACGTTATACGTTTTACGATATACGTTATACGTTATACGTTCTACGTTCTTCGTTATACGTTATACGTTATACGTTATACGTTATAAGTTATACGTTAGACGTTATACGTTATACGTTATACGTTATACGATATACGTTATACGTTATTCGTTATACGTTCTTCGTTACACGTTATACGTTATACGTTATGCGTTATACGTTTTACGTTATTCGGTATACGTTATACGTTATACGTTATACGTTATACGTTATACGTAATATGTAATGCGTCATACGTTTTACGTTATTCGTTATACGTTTTTCGTTACAAGTTATACGATATACGTCATACGTTATAAGTTATACGTCATAAGTTATACGATACACGTTATACGTTATACGAAATATGTAATACGTAATACGCTTTACGTTATTCGTTATACGTCATAAGTTATACGATACACGTTATACGTTATACGAAATATGTAATACGTAATACGCTTTACGTTATTCGTTATACGTTCTTCGTTACACGTTATACGTTATACGTTATGCGTTATACGTTTTACGTTATTCGCAATACGTTATACGTTATACGTTATACGTTATACGTTATACGTTATACGTTATACGTTATACGGTATACGTTATACGTTATACGTTACACGTTATGCGTTATACGTTATACGTTATACGTTATACGTTATACGTTATACGTTATACGTTATACGTTATACGTTATACGTTATACGTTATGCGTTATACGTTTTACGTAATTCGTTATACGTTATACGTTATACGTTATACGTTATACGTTATACGTTATACGTTATACGTCATAGGTTATCGTTATACGTTATTCGTTATGCGTTATACGTTATACGTTATACGTTATACGTTATACGTTATACGTTATACGTTATACGTTATACGTTATACGTTATACGTTATACGTTATACGTTATACGTTTTACGTTATTCGTGACACGTTATACGTTATACGTTAAACGTTATACGTTATACGTTATACGTTATACGTTATACGTTATACGTTATACGTTATACGTTCTGCGTTATACGTTATACGTTATACGTTATACGTTATACGTTATACGTTATACGTTATACGTTATACGTTATACGTTATACGTTATAGGTTATACGTTATACGTTTTACGTTATTCGTGATACGTTATACGTTATACGTTATACGTTATACGTTATACGTTATACGTTATACGTTATACGTTATACGTTATACGTTATACGTTATACGTTATACGTTATACGTTATACGTTATACGTTATACGTTATACGTTATACGTTATACGTTATACGTTATACGTTATACGTTATACGTTATACGTTATACGTTATACGTTATACGTTGTACGTTATACGTAGTACGTTATACGTTGTACGTTAAACGTTGTACGTTATACGTTATACGTTATACGTTATACGTTATACGATGTACGTTATACGTTATACGTTATACGTTATACATTATACGTTATACGTTATACGTTATACGTTATATGTTATACGTGATACGTTATACGTTACATGTTATGCGTTATACGTTTTACGTTATTCGTGATACGTTATACGTTATACGTTATACGTTATACGTTATACGTTATACGTTATACGTTATACGTTATACGTTATACGTTATACGTTGTACGTTATACGTTGTACGTTATACGTTATACGTTATACGTTATACGTTATACGTTATACATTATACGTTATACGTTATACGTTATACGTTATATGTTATACGTGATACGTTATACGTTATACGTTATACGTTATACGTTATACGTTATACGGTATACGATATACGTTATGCGTTATAAGTTTTACGTTATTCGATATACGTTATTCGTTATACGTTATACGTTATACGTTATACGTTATACGTTATACGTTATACGTTATACGTTATACGTTATACGTTATACGTTATACGTAATACGTTATACGTTATACGTTATACGTTTACGTTATTCGTTATACGTTCTTCGTTACACGTTATACGTTATACGTTACACGTTATTCGTAATACGTTATACGTGATACGTTATACGTTATACGTTATACGTTATACGTTATACGTTATACGTTATACGTTGTACGTTATACGTTATACGTTATACGTTATAGGTTATACGTTATACGTTATACGTTATACGTTTTACGTTATACGTTATTCGTTATACGTTATACGTTATACGTTATACGTTATACGTTATACGTAATACGTTATACGTTATACGTTATACGTTATATGTTATACGTTATACGTTATACGGTATACGTTATAAGTTATACGTTATACCTTATACGTTATACGGTATACGTTATACGTTATACGTTATACGTTATACGTTATACGTTATACGTTATACGTTTTACGATATACGTTATACGTTATACGTTCTACGTTATACGATATACGTTATACGTTATTCGTTATACGTTCTTCGTTACACCTTATACGTTATACGTTATGCGTTATACGTTTTACGTTATTCGTATACGTTATACGTTATACGTTATACGTTATACGTTATACGTTATACGTTATACGTCATAGGTTATACGTTATACGTTATTCGTTATGCGTCATACGTTATACGTTATACGTTACACGTTATACGTTATACGTTATACGTTATACGTTATACGTTATACGTTATACGTTATACGTTATACGTTTTACGTTATTCGTGATACGTTATACGTTATACGTTAAACGTTATACGTTATACGTTATACGTTATACGTTATACGTTATACGTTATACGTTATACGTTATACGTTCTGCGTTATACGTTATACGTTATACGTTATACGTTATACGTTATACGTTATACGTTATACGTTATACGTTATACGTTATACGTTATACGTTATACGTTATACGTTATACGGTATACGATATACGTTATGCGTTATAAGTTTTACGTTATTCGTTATACGTTATACGTTATACGTTATACGTTATACGTTATACGTTATACGTTATACGTTATACGTTTTACGTTATACGTTTTACGATATACGTTATACGTTATACGTTCTACGTTCTTCGTTATACGTTATACGTTATACGTTATACGTTATAAGTTATACGTTAGACGTTATACGTTATACGTTATACGTTATACGATATACGTTATACGTTATACGTTATTCGTTATACGTTCTTCGTTACACGTTATACGTTATACGTTATGCGTTATACGTTTTACGTTATTCGGTATACGTTATACGTTATACGTTATACGTTATACGGTATACGTTATACGTTATACGTTATACGTTTTACGTTATTCGTGATACGTTATACGTTATACGTTAAACGTTATACGTTATACGTTATACTTTATACGTTATACGTTATACGTTATACGTTCTGCGTTATACGTTATACGTTATACGTTATACGTTATACGTTATACGTTATACGTTATACGTTATACGTTATACGTTATACGTTATACGTTATACGGTATACGATATACGTTATGCGTTATAAGTTTTACGTTATTCGTTATACGTTATACGTTATACGTTATACGTTATACGTTATACGTTATACGTTATACGTTATACGTTATACGTTATACGTTATACGTTATACGTTATACGTTATACGTTATACGTTATACGTTATACGTTATACGTTATACGTTATACGTTATACGTTATACGTTATACGTTATACGTTATACGTTATACGTTATACGTTATACGTTATACGTTATACGTTATACGTTATACGTTATACGTTGTACGCTATACGTAGTACGTTATACGTTGTACGTTATACGTTGTACGTTATACGTTATACGTTATACGTTATACGATGTACGTTATACGTTATACGTTATACGTTATACATTATACGTTATACGTTATACGTTATACGTTATATGTTATACGTGATACGTTATACGTTACATGTTATGCTTTATACGTTTTACGTTATTCGTGATACGTTATACGTTATACGTTATACGTTATACGTTATACGGTATACGTTATACGTTATACGTTACACGTTATGCGTTATACGTTATACGTTATACGTTATACGTTATACGTTATACGTTATACGTTATACGTTATACGTTATACGTTATACGTTATGCGTTATACGTTTTACGTAATTCGTTATACGTTATACGTTATACGTTATACGTTATACGTTTTACGTTATTCGTGATACGTTATACGTTATACGTTAAACGTTATACGTTATACGTTATACGTTATACGTTATACGTTATACGTTATACGTTCTGCGTTATACGTTATACGTTATACGTTATACGTTATACGTTATACGTTATACGTTATACGTTATACGTTATACGTTGTACGTTATACGTAGTACGTTATACGTTGTACGTTATACGTTGTACGTTATACGTTATACGTTATACGTTATACGTTGTACGTTATACGTTATACGTTATACGTTATACATTATACGTTATACGTTATACGTTATACGTTATATGGTATACGTGATACGTTATACGTTACATGTTATGCGCTATACGTTTTACGTTATTCGTTGTACGTTCTTCGTTACACGTTATACGTTATAGGTTATACGTTATACGTTATACGTTATACGTTATACGTTATACGTTATACGTTATACGGTATACGATATACGTTATGCGTTATAAGTTTTACGTTATTCGATATACGTTATTCGTTATACGTTATACGTTATACGTTATACGTTATACGTTATACGTTATACGTTATACGTTATACGTTATACGTTATACGTTATACGTTATACGTAATACGTTATACGTTATACGTTATACGTTTACGTTATTCGTTATACGTTCTTCGTTACACGTTATACGTTATACGTTACACGTTATTCGTAATACGTTATACGTGATACGTTATACGTTATACGTTATACGTTATACGTTATACGTTATACGTTATACGTTGTACGTTATACGTTATACGTTATACGTTATAGGTTATACGTTATACGTTATACGTTATACGTTATACGTTATACGTTATACGTTATACGTTATACGTTTTACGTTATACGTTATACGTTATACGTTTTACGTTATTCGTGATACGTTATACGTTTACGTTATACGTTATACGTTATACGTTATACGTTATACGTTATACGTTATACGTTATACGTTATACGTTATTCGTTATACGTTATTCGTTATGCGTTATACGTTATACGTCATAGGTTATACGTTATACGTTATTCTTTATGCGTTATACGTTATACGATATACGTTATACGTTATACGGTATACGATATACGTTATGCGTTATACGTTTTACGTTATTCGTTATACGTTATACGTTATACGTTATACGTTATACGTTTTACGTTATACGTTATACGTTATACGTTATACGTTATACGTTATACGTTATACGTTATACGGTATACGTTATACGTTATACGTTATACGTTATACGTTATTCGTTATACGTTATACGTTATATGTTATACGTTATACGTTATACGTTATACGTTATACGTTATACGTTATACGTTATACGTTATTCGTTATGCGTTATACGTTATACGTTATACGTTACACGTTATACGTTATACGTTATACGTTATACGTTATACGTTATACGTTATACGTTATACGTTATACGTTATACGTTATACGTCATAGGTTATACGTTATACGTTATACGTTATACGTTTTACGGTATACGTTATACGTTATACGTTATACGTTATACGTTATTCGTTATACGTTATACGTTATATGTTATACGTTATACGTTATACGTTATACGTTATACGTTATACGTTATACGTTATACGTTATTCGTTATGCGTTATACGTTATACGTTATACGTTATACGTTATACGTTATACGTTATACGTTATACGTTATACGTTATACGTTATACGTTATACGTTATACGTCATAGGTTATACGTTATACGTTATACGTTATACGTTTTACGTTATACGTTATACGTTATACGTTATACGTTATACGGTATACGTTATACGTTATACGTTATACGTTATACGTTATACGTTATACGTTATACGGTATACGTTATACGTTATACGTTATACGTTATACGTTATACGGTATACGATATACGTTATACGTTATACGTTATACGTTATACGTTATACGTTATACGTTATACGTTATACGTTATACGTTATACGTTATACGTTATACGTTATACGTTATACGTTATACGGTATACGTTATACGTTATACGTTATACGTTATACGTTATACGTTATACGGTATACGTTATACGTTATACGTTATACGTTACACGTTATACGTTATACGTTATACGTTATACGTTATACGTTATACGTTATACGTTATTCGTTATACGTTATACGTTATACGTTATACGTTTTACGTTATTCGTGATACGTTATACGTTATACGTTATACGTTATACGTTATACGTTATACGTTATACGTTATACGTTATACGTTATACGTTATACGTTATACGTTATGCGTTATACGTTATACGTTATACGTTATACGTTATACGTTATACGTTATACGTTATACGTTATACGTTATACGTTATACGTTATACGTTATACGTTATACGTTATTCGTTGTACGTTCTTCGTTACACGTTATACGTTATAGGTTATACGTTATACGTTATACGTTATACGTTATACGTTATACGTTATACGGTATACGATATACGTTATGCGTTATAGGTTTTACGTTATTCGTTATACGTTATTCGTTATACGTTATACGTTATACGTTATACGTTATACGTTATACGTTATACGTTATACGTTATACGTTATACGTTATACGTTATACGTTATACGTTATACGTTATACGTTATACGTTATACGTTATACGTTATACGTTATACGTTATACGTTATACGTTATACGTTATACGTTATACGTTATACGTTATACGTTATACGTTATACGTTATACGTTATACGTTATACGTTATACGTTTTACGTGATTCGTTATACATTCTTCGTTACACGTTATACGTTACGCGTTACACGTTATTCGTAATACGTTATACGTGATACGTTATACGATATACGTTATACGTTATACGTTATACGTTATTCGTTATACGTTATACGTTATACGTTATACGTTATACGTTATACGTTATACGTTATACGATATACGTTATACGTTATACGTTATACGTTATACGTTATACGTTATACGTTATACGTTATACGTTATACGTTATACGTTATACGTTATACGTTATACGTTATACGTTTTACGTTATTCGTTATACGTTCTTCGTTACACGTTATACGTTATACGTTACACGTTATTCGTAATACGTTATACGTGATACGTTATACGTTATACGTTATACGTTATACGTTATACGTTATACGTTATACGTTATACGTTACACGATATACGTTATACGTTATACGTTATACGTTATACGTTATACGTTATACGTTATACGTTATACGTTGTACGTTATACGTTGTACGTTATACGTTATACGTTATACGTTATACGTTATACGTTGTACGTTATACGTTATACGTTATACGTTATACATTATACGTTATACGTTATACGTTATACGTTATATGTTATACGTGATACGTTATACGTTACATGTTATGCGTTATACGTTTTACGTTATTCGTTGTACGTTCTTCGTTACACGTTATACGTTATAGGTTATACGTTATACGTTATACGTTATACGTTATACGTTATACGTTATACGTTATACGTTATACGTTACACGTTATACGTTATACGTTATACGTTATACGTCATAGGTTATACGTTATACGTTATTTTTTATGCGTTATACGTTATACGTTATACGTTATACGGTATACGTTATACGTTATACGTTATACGTTATACGTTATACGTTATACGTTATACGTTATACGTTATACGTTATACGTTATACGTTATACGTTATACGTCATAGGTTATACGTTATACGTTATACGTTATACGTTATACGTTATACGTTATACGTTGTACGTTATACGTTATACGTTATACGTTATACGTTATACGTTATACGTTATACGTTATACGTTATACGTTATACGTTATACGTTGTACGTCATACGTTTTACGTTATTCGTGATACGTTATACATTATACGTTATACGTTATACGTTATACGTTATACGTTATACGTTATACGTTATACGTTATACGTTATACGTTATACGTTATACGTTATACGTTATACGTTATACGTTATACGTTATACGTTATACGTTATACGTTATACGTTATACGTTATACGTTATACGTTATACGTTATACGTTATACGTTATACGTTATACGTTATACGTTATACGTTATACGTTATACGTTATACGTTATACGTTATACGTTATACGTTATACGTTATTGGTTATACGTTGTACGTTATACGTAGTACGTTATACGTTGTACGTTATACCTTATACGTTGTACGTTATACGTTATACGTTATACGTTATACGTTATACGTTGTACGTTATACGTTATACGTTATACGTTATACGTTATACGTCATAGGTTATACGTTATACGTTATTCTTTATGCGTTATACGTTATACGTTATACGTTATACGTTATACGGTATATGTTATACGTTATACGTTATACGTTATACGTTATACGTTATACGTTATACGTTATACGTTACACGTTATACGTTATACGTTATACGTTATACGTCATAGGTTATACGTTATACGTTATACGTTATACGTTATACGTTATACGTTATGCGTTATACGTTGTACGTTATACGTTATACGTTATACGTTATACGCTATACGTTGTACGTTATACGTTATACGTTATACGTTATACGTTATACGTCATAGGTTATACGTTATACGTTATTCTTTATGCGTTATACGTTATACGTTATACGTTATACGTTATACGGTATACGTTATACGTTATACGTTATACGTTATACGTTATACGTTATACGTTATACGTTATACGTTATACGTTATACGTTATACGTTATACGTTATACGTTATACGTTATACGTTATACGTTATACGTTATACGTTATACGTTATACGTTATACGTTATGCGTTATACGTTTTACGTTATTCGTTATACGTTCTTCGTTACACGTTATACGTTATACGTTACATGTTATGCGTTATACGTTTTACGTTATACGTTATACGTTATACGTTATACGTTTTACGATATACGTTATACGTTATACGTTCTACGTTATACGATATACGTTATACGTTATTCGTTATACGTTCTTCGTTACACCTTATACGTTATACGTTATGCGTTATACGTTTTACGTTATTCGTTATACGTTATACGTTATACGTTATACGTTATACGTTATACGTTATACGTTATAAGTCATAGGTTATACGTTATACGTTATTCGTTATGCGTTATACGTTATACGTTATACGTTACACGTTATACGTTATACGTTATACGTTATACGTTATACGTTATACGTTATACGTTATACGTTATACGTTTTACGTTATTCGTGATACGTTATACGTTATACGTTAAACGTTATACGTTATACGTTATACGTTATACGTTATACGTTATACGTTATACGTTATACGTTATACGTTCTGCGTTATACGTTATACGTTATACGTTATACGTTATACGTTATACGTTATACGTTATACGTTATACGTTATACGTTATACGTTATACGTTATACGTTATACGTTATACGGTATACGATATACGTTATGCGTTATAAGTTTTACGTTATTCGTTATACGTTATACGTTATACGTTATACGTTATACGTTATACGTTATACGTTATACGTTATACGTTTTACGTTATACGTTTTACGATATACGTTATACGTTATACGTTCTACGTTCTTCGTTATACGTTATACGTTATACGTTATACGTTATAAGTTATACGTTAGACGTTATACGTTATACGTTATACGTTATACGATATACGTTATACGTTATACGTTATTCGTTATACGTTCTTCGTTACACGTTATACGTTATACGTTATGCGTTATACGTTTTACGTTATTCGGTATACGTTATACGTTATACGTTATACGTTATACGGTATACGTTATACGTTATACGTTATACGTTTTACGTTATTCGTGATACGTTATACGTTATACGTTAAACGTTATACGTTATACGTTATACGTTATACGTTATACGTTATACGTTATACGTTCTGCGTTACACGTTATACGTTATACGTTATACGTTATACGTTATACGTTATACGTTATACGTTATACGTTATACGTTATACGTTATACGTTATACGGTATACGATATACGTTATGCGTTATAAGTTTTACGTTATTCGTTATACGTTATACGTTATACGTTATACGTTATACGTTATACGTTATACGTTATACGTTATACGTTATACGTTATACGTTATACGTTATACGTTATACGTTATACGTTATACGTTATACGTTATACGTTATACGTTATACGTTATACGTTATACGTTATACGTTATACGTTATACGTTATACGTTATACGTTATACGTTATACGTTATACGTTATACGTTATACGTTATACGTTATACGTTATACGTTGTACGTTATACGTAGTACGTTATACGTTGTACGTTATACGTTGTACGTTATACGTTATACGTTATACGTTATACGATGTACGTTATACGTTATACGTTATACGTTATACATTATACGTTATACGTTATACGTTATACGTTATATGTTATACGTGATACGTTATACGTTACATGTTATGCGTTATACGTTTTACGTTATTCGTGATACGTTATACGTTATACGTTATACGTTATACGTTATACGGTATACGTTATACGTTATACGTTACACGTTATGCGTTATACGTTATACGTTATACGTTATACGTTATACGTTATACGTTATACGTTATACGTTATACGTTATACGTTATACGTTATGCGTTATACGTTTTACGTAATTCGTTATACGTTATACGTTATACGTTATACGTTATACGTTTTACGTTATTCGTGATACGTTATACGTTATACGTTAAACGTTATACGTTATACGTTATACGTTATACGTTATACGTTATACGTTATACGTTCTGCGTTATACGTTATACGTTATACGTTATACGTTATACGTTATACGTTATACGTTATACGTTATACGTTATACGTTGTACGTTATACGTAGTACGTTATACGTTGTACGTTATACGTTGTACGTTATACGTTATACGTTATACGTTATACGTTGTACGTTATACGTTATACGTTATACGTTATACATTATACGTTATACGTTATACGTTATACGTTATATGGTATACGTGATACGTTATACGTTACATGTTATGCGTTATACGTTTTACGTTATTCGTTGTACGTTCTTCGTTACACGTTATACGTTATAGGTTATACGTTATACGTTATACGTTATACGTTATACGTTATACGTTATACGTTATACGGTATACGATATACGTTATGCGTTATAAGTTTTACGTTATTCGATATACGTTATTCGTTATACGTTATACGTTATACGTTATACGTTATACGTTATACGTTATACGTTATACGTTATACGTTATACGTTATACGTTATACGTAATACGTTATACGTTATACGTTATACGTTTACGTTATTCGTTATACGTTCTTCGTTACACGTTATACGTTATACGTTACACGTTATTCGTAATACGTTATACGTGATACGTTATACGTTATACGTTATACGTTATACGTTATACGTTATACGTTATACGTTGTACGTTATACGTTATACGTTATACGTTATAGGTTATACGTTATACGTTATACGTTATACGTTATACGTTATACGTTATACGTTATACGTTATACGTTTTACGTTATACGTTATACGTTATACGTTTTACGTTATTCGTGATACGTTATACGTTTACGTTATACGTTATACGTTATACGTTATACGTTATACGTTATACGTTATACGTTATACGTTATTCGTTATACGTTATTCGTTATGCGTTATACGTTATACGTCATAGGTTATACGTTATACGTTATTCTTTATGCGTTATACGTTATACGATATACGTTATACGTTATACGGTATACGATATACGTTATGCGTTATACGTTTTACGTTATTCGTTATACGTTATACGTTATACGTTATACGTTATACGTTTTACGTTATACGTTATACGTTATACGTTATACGTTATACGTTATACGTTATACGTTATACGGTATACGTTATACGTTATACGTTATACGTTATACGTTATTCGTTATACGTTATACGTTATATGTTATACGTTATACGTTATACGTTATACGTTATACGTTATACGTTATACGTTATACGTTATTCGTTATGCGTTATACGTTATACGTTATACGTTATACGTTATACGTTATACGTTATACGTTATACGTTATACGTTATACGTTATACGTTATACGTTATACGTTATACGTCATAGGTTATACGTTATACGTTATACGTTATACGTTTTACGGTATACGTTATACGTTATACGTTATACGTTATACGTTATTCGTTATACGTTATACGTTATATGTTATACGTTATACGTTATACGTTATACGTTAAACGTTATACGTTATACGTTATACGTTATTCGTTATGCGTTATACGTTATACGTTATACGTTATACGTTATACGTTATACGTTATACGTTATACGTTATACGTTATACGTTATACGTTATACGTTATACGTCATAGGTTATACGTTATACGTTATACGTTATACGTTTTACGTTATACGTTATACGTTATACGTTATACGTTATACGGTATACGTTATACGTTATACGTTATACGTTATACGTTATACGTTATACGTTATACGGTATACGTTATACGTTATACGTTATACGTTATACGTTATACGGTATACGATATACGTTATGCGTTATAAGTTTTACGTTATTCGTTATACGTTATACGTTATACGTTATACGTTATACGTTATACGTTATACGTTATACGTTATACGTTATACGTTATACGTTATACGTTATATGTTATACGTTATACGTTATACGTTATACGTTATACGTTATACGTCATAGGTTATACGTTATACGTTATACGTTATACGTTTTACGTTATACGTTATACGTTATACGTTATACGTTATACGGTATACGTTATACGTTATACGTTATACGTTATACGTTATTCGTTATACGTTATACGTTATACGTTATACGTTATACGTTATACGTTATACGTTATACGTTATACGTTATACGTTATACGTTATACGTTATACGTTATACGTTATACGTTATACGTTATACGTTATACGTTATACGTTATACGGTATACGTTATACGTTATACGTTATACGTTATACGTTATACGTTATACGGTATACGTTATACGTTATACGTTATACGTTACACGTTATACGTTATACGTTATACGTTATACGTTATACGTTACATGTTATGCGTTATACGTTTTACGTTATTCGTTGTACGTTCTTCGTTACACGTTATACGTTATAGGTTATACGTTATACGTTATACGTTATACGTTATACGTTATTCGTTATACGTTATACGTTATACGTTATACGGTATACGATATACGTTATGCGTTATAGGTTTTACGTTATTCGTTATACGTTATTCGTTATACGTTATACGTTATACGTTATACGTTATACGTTATACGTTATACGTTATACGTTATACGTTATACGTTATACGGTATACGTTATACGTTATACGTTATACGTTATACGTTATTCGTTATACGTTATACGTTATATGTTATACGTTATACGTTATACGTTATACGTTATACGTTATACGTTATACGTTATACGTTATACGTTATACGGTATAGGTTATACGTTATACGTTATACGTTATACGTTATTCGTTATACGTTATACGTTATATGTTATACGTTATACGTTATACGTTATACGTTATACGTTATACGTTATACGTTATACGTTATTCGTTATGCGTTATACGTTATACGTTATACGTTATACGTTATACGTTATACGTTATACGTTATACGTTATACGTTATACGTTATACGTTATACGTTATACGTTATACGTCATAGGTTATACGTTATACGTTATACGTTATACGTTTTACGGTATACGTTATACGTTATACGTTATACGTTATACGTTATTCGTTATACGTTATACGTTATATGTTATACGTTATACGTTATACGTTATACGTTATACGTTATACGTTATACGTTATACGTTATTCGTTATGCGTTATACGTTATACGTTATACGTTATACGTTATACGTTATACGTTATACGTTATACGTTATACGTTATACGTTATACGTTATACGTTATACGTCATAGGTTATACGTTATACGTTATACGTTATACGTTTTACGTTATACGTTATACGTTATACGTTATACGTTATACGGTATACGTTATACGTTATACGTTATACGTTATACGTTATACGTTATACGTTATACGTTATACGGTATACGTTATACGTTATACGTTATACGTTATACGTTATACGGTATACGATATACGTTATGCGTTATAAGTTTTACGTTATTCGTTATACGTTATACGTTATACGTTATACGTTATACGTTATACGTTATACGTTATACGTTATACGTTATACGTTATACGTTATACGTTATATGTTATACGTTATACGTTATACGTTATACGTTATACGTTATACGTCATAGGTTATACGTTATACGTTATACGTTATACGTTTTACGTTATACGTTATACGTTATACGTTATACGTTATACGGTATACGTTATACGTTATACGTTATACGTTATACGTTATTCGTTATACGTTATACGTTATACGTTATACGTTATACGTTATACGTTATACGTTATACGTTATACGTTATACGTTATACGTTATACGTTATACGTTATACGTTATACGTTATACGTTATACGTTATACGTTATACGTTATACGTTATACGGTATACGTTATACGTTATACGTTATACGTTATACGTTATACGGTATACGTTATACGTTATACGTTATACGTTACACGTTATACGTTATACGTTATACGTTATACGTTATACGTTACATGTTATGCGTTATACGTTTTACGTTATTCGTTGTACGTTCTTCGTTACACGTTATACGTTATAGGTTATACGTTATACGTTATACGTTATACGTTATACGTTATTCGTTATACGTTATACGTTATACGTTATACGTTATACGTTATACGTTATACGTTATACGTTATTCGTTATACGTTATACGTTATACGTTATACGTTTTACGTTATTCGTGATACGGTATACGTTATACGTTATACGTTATACGTTATACGTTATACGTTATACGTTATACGTTATACGTTATACGTTATACGTTATACGTTATGCGTTATACGTTATACGTTATACGTTATACGTTATACGTTATACGTTATACGTTATACGTTATACGTTATACGTTATACGTTATACGTTATACGTTATGCGTTATACGTTATTCGTTGTACGTTCTTCGTTACACGTTATACGTTATAGGTTATACGTTATACGTTATACGTTATACGTTATACGTTATACGTTATACGGTATACGATATACGTTATGCGTTATAGGTTTTACGTTATTCGTTATACGTTATTCGTTATACGTTATACGTTATACGTTATACGTTATACGTTATACGTTATACGTTATACGTTATACGTTATACGTTATACGTTATACGTTATACGTTATACGTTATACGTTATACGTTATACGTTATACGTTATACGTTATACGTTATACGTTATACGTTATACGTTATACGTTATACGTTATACGTTATACGTTATACGTTATACGTTATACGTTATACGTTTTACGTGATTCGTTATACATTCTTCGTTACACGTTATACGTTACGCGTTACACGTTATTCGTAATACGTTATACGTGATACGTTATACGATATACGTTATACGTTATACGTTATACGTTATTCGTTATACGTTATACGTTATACGTTATACGTTATACGTTATACGTTATACGTTATACGATATACGTTATACGTTATACGTTATACGTTATACGTTATACGTTATACGTTATACGTTATACGTTATACGTTATACGTTATACGTTATACGTTATACGTTATACGTTATACGTTTTACGTTATTCGTTATACGTTCTTCGTTACACGTTATACGTTATACGTTACACGTTATTCGTAATACGTTATACGTGATACGTTATACGTTATACGTTATACGTTATACGTTATACGTTATACGTTATACGTTATACGTTATACGTTACACGATATACGTTATACGTTATACGTTATACGTTATACGTTATACGTTATACGTTATACGTTATACGTTGTACGTTATACGTTGTACGTTATACGTTATACGTTATACGTTATACGTTATACGTTGTACGTTATACGTTATACGTTATACGTTATACATTATACGTTATACGTTATACGTTATACGTTATACGTTATATGTTATACGTGATACGTTATACGTTACATGTTATGCGTTATACGTTTTACGTTATTCGTTGTACGTTCTTCGTTACACGTTATACGTTATAGGTTATACGTTATACGTTATACGTTATACGTTATACGTTATACGTTATACGTTATACGTTATACGTTACACGTTATACGTTATACGTTATACGTTATACGTCATAGGTTATACGTTATACGTTATTTTTTATGCGTTATACGTTATACGTTATACGTTATACGGTATACGTTATACGTTATACGTTATACGTTATACGTTATACGTTATACGTTATACGTTATACGTTATACGTTATACGTTATACGTTATACGTTATACGTCATAGGTTATACGTTATACGTTATACGTTATACGTTATACGTTATACGTTATACGTTGTACGTTATACGTTATACGTTATACGTTATACGTTATACGTTATACGTTATACGTTATACGTTATACGTTATACGTTATACGTTATACGTTGTACGTCATACGTTTTACGTTATTCGTGATACGTTATACATTATACGTTATACGTTATACGTTATACGTTATACGTTATACGTTATACGTTATACGTTATACGTTATACGTTATACGTTATACGTTATACGTTATACGTTATACGTTATACGTTATACGTTATACGTTATACGTTATACGTTATACGTTATACGTTATACGTTATACGTTATACGTTATACGTTATACGTTATACGTTATACGTTATACGTTATACGTTATACGTTATACGTTATACGTTATTGGTTATACGTTGTACGTTATACGTAGTACGTTATACGTTGTACGTTATACCTTATACGTTGTACGTTATACGTTATACGTTATACGTTATACGTTATACGTTGTACGTTATACGTTATACGTTATACGTTATACGTTATACGTCATAGGTTATACGTTATACGTTATTCTTTATGCGTTATACGTTATACGTTATACGTTATACGGTATACGTTATACGTTATACGTTATACGTTATACGTTATACGTTATACGTTATACGTTATACGTTATACGTTATACGTTATACGTTATACGTTATACGTCATAGGTTATACGTTATACGTTATACGTTATACGTTATACGTTATACGTTATGCGTTATACGTTGTACGTTATACGTTATACGTTATACGTTATACGGTATACGTTATACGTTATAAGGTATACGTTATACGTTATACGTTATACGTTATGCGTTATACGTTATACGTTATACGTTATACGTTATACGTTATACGTTATACGTTATACGTTATACGTTATACGTTATGCGTTATACGTTTTACGTTATTCGTTATACGTTCTTCGTTACACGTTATACGTTATACGTTACATGTTATGCGTTATACGTTTTACGTTATTCGTTGTACGTTCTTCGTTACACGTTATACGTTATAGGTTATACGTTATACGTTATACGTTATACGTTATACGTTATACGTTATACGTTATACGTTATACGGTATACGATATACGTTATGCGTTATAAGTTTTACGTTATTCGATATACGTTATTCGTTATACGTTATACGTTATACGTTATACGTTATACGTTATACGTTATACGTTATACGTTATACGTTATACGTTATACGTTATACGTTATACGTAATACGTTATACGTTATACGTTATACGTTTACGTTATTCGTTATACGTTCTTCGTTACACGTTATACGTTATACGTTACACGTTATTCGTAATACGTTATACGTGATACGTTATACGTTATACGTTATACGTTATACGTTATACGTTATACGTTATACGTTATACGTTATACGTTATACGTTATACGTTATACGTTATACGTTATAGGTTATACGTTATACGTTATACGTTATACGTTATACGTTATACGTTATACGTTATACGTTATACGTTTTACGTTATACGTTATACGTTATACGTTTTACGTTATTCGTGATACGTTATACGTTTACGTTATACGTTATACGTTATACGTTATACGTTATACGTTATACGTTATACGTTATACGTTATTCGTTATACGTTATTCGTTATGCGTTATACGTTATACGTCATAGGTTATACGTTATACGTTATTCTTTATGCGTTATACGTTATACGATATACGTTATACGTTATACGGTATACGATATACGTTATGCGTTATACGTTTTACGTTATTCGTTATACGTTATACGTTATACGTTATACGTTTTACGTTATACGTTATACGTTATACGTTATACGTTATACGTTATACGGTATACGTTATACGTTATACGTTATACGTTATACGTTATTCGTTATACGTTATACGTTATATGTTATACGTTATACGTTATACGTTATACGTTATACGTTATACGTTATACGTTATTCGTTATGCGTTATACGTTATACGTCATAGGTTATACGTTATACGTTATACGTTATACGTTTTACGTTATACGTTATACGTTATACGTTATACGTTATACGGTATACGTTATACGTTATACGTTATACGTTATACGTTATACGTTATACGTTATACGGTATACGTTATACGTTATACGTTATACGTTATACGTTATACGGTATAGGATATACGTTATGCGTTATAAGTTTTACGTTATTCGTTATACGTTATACGTTATACGTTATACGTTATACGTTATACGTTATACGTTATACGTTATACGTTATACGTTATACGTTATACGTTATATGTTATACGTTATACGTTATACGTTATACGTTATACGTTATACGTCATAGGTTATACGTTATACGTTATACGTTATACGTTTTACGTTATACGTTATACGTTATACGTTATACGTTATACGGTATACGTTATACGTTATACGTTATACGTTATACGTTATTCGTTATACGTCATACGTTATACGTTATACGTTATACATTATACGTTATACGTTATACGTTATACGTTATACGTTATACGTTATACGTTATACGTTATACGTTATACGTTATACGTTATACGTTATACGTTATACGTTATACGGTATACGTTATACGTTATACGTTATACGTTATACGTTATACGGTATACGTTATACGTTATACGTTATACGTTACACGTTATACGTTATACGTTATACGTTATACGTTATACGTTACATGTTATGCGTTATACGTTTTACGTTATTCGTTGTACGTTCTTCGTTACACGTTATACGTTATAGGTTATACGTTATACGTTATACGTTATACGTTATACGTTATTCGTTATACGTTATACGTTATACGTTATACGTTATACGTTATACGTTATACGTTATACGTTATTCGTTATACGTTATACGTTATACGTTATACGTTTTACGTTATTCGTGATACGTTATACGTTATACGTTATACGTTATACGTTATACGTTATACGTTATACGTTATACGTTATACGTTATACGTTATACGTTATACGTTATGCGTTATACGTTATACGTTATACGTTATACGTTATACGTTATACGTTATACGTTATACGTTATACGTTATACGTTATACGTTATACGTTATACGTTATACGTTATTCGTTGTACGTTCTTCGTTACACGTTATACGTTATAGGTTATACGTTATACGTTATACGTTATACGTTATACGTTATACGTTATACGGTATACGATATACGTTATGCGTTATAGGTTTTACGTTATTCGTTATACGTTATTCGTTATACGTTATACGTTATACGTTATACGTTATACGTTATACGTTATACGTTATACGTTATACGTTATACGTTATACGTTATACGTTATACGTTATACGTTATACGTTATACGTTTTACGTTATTCGTTATACGTTCTTCGTTACACGTTATACGTTATACGTTACACGTTATTCGTAATACGTTATACGTGATACGTTATACGTTATACGTTATACGTTATACGTTATACGTTATACGTTATACGTTATACGTTACACGATATACGTTATACGTTATACGTTATACGTTATACGTTATACGTTATACGTTATACGTTGTACGTTACACGTTGTACGTTATACGTTATACGTTATACGTTATACGTTATACGTTGTACGTTATACGTTATACGTTATACGTTATACATTATACGTTATACGTTATACGTTATACGTTATACGTTATACGTTATACGTTATACGTTATACGTTATACGTTATACGTTATACGTTATACGTTATACGTTATACGTTGTACGTTATACGTAGTACGTTATACGTTGTACGTTATACCTTATACGTTGTACGTTATACGTTATACGTTATACGTTATACGTTATACGTTGTACGTTATACGTTATACGTTATACGTTATACGTTATACGTCATAGGTTATACGTTATACGTTATTCTTTATGCGTTATACGTTATACGTTATACGTTATACGGTATACGTTATACGTTATACGTTATACGTTATACGTTATACGTTATACGTTATACGTTATACGTTATACGTTATACGTTATACGTTATACGTGATACGTCATAGGTTATACGGTATACGTTATACGTTATACGTTATACGTTATACGTTATACGTTATACGTTGTACGTTATACGTTATACGTTATACGTTATACGGTATACGTTATACGTTATAAGGTATACGTTATACGTTATACGTTATACGTTATGCGTTATACGTTATACGTTATACGTTATACGTTATACGTTATACGTTATACGTTATACGTTATACGTTATACGTTATGCGTTATACGTTTTACGTTATTCGTTATACGTTCTTCGTTACACGTTATGCGTTATACGTTATGCGTTATACGTTTTACGTTATACGTTATACGTTATACGTTATACGTTATACGTTATGCGTTATACGTTATACGTTATACGTTATACGTTATACGTTATACGTTATACGTTATACGTTATACGTTATACGTTATACGTTATACGTTATACGTTATATGTTATACGTGATACATTATACGTTACATGTTATGCGTTATACGTTTTACGTTATTCGTTGTACGTTCTTCGTTACACGTTATACGTTATAGGTTATACGGTACGCGTTATACGTTATACGTTATACGTTATACGTTATACGGTATACGATATACGTTATGCGTTATAAGTTTTACGTTATTCGTTATACGTTATTCGTTATACGTTATACGTTATACGTTATACGTTATACGTTATACGTTATACGTTATACGTTATACGTTATACGTTATACGTTATACGTTATACGTTATACGTTATACGTTATACGTTATACGTTATACGTTATACGTTATACGTTATACGTTATACGTTATACGTTATACGTTATACGTTATACGTTATACGTTATACGTTATACGTTATACGTTATACGTTATACGTTATACGTTATACGTTATACGTTATACGTTATACGTTGTACGTTATACGTTATACGTTATTCTTTATGCGTTATACGTTATACGACATACGTTATACGTTATACGGTATACGATATACGTTATGCGTTATACGTTTTACGTTATTCGTTATACGTTATACGTTATACGTTATACGTTATACGTTATACGTTATACGTTATACGTTATACGTTATACGTTATACGTTATACGTTATACGTTATACGTTATACGTTATACGTTATACGTTATACGTTATACGTTATACGTTATACGTTATACGTTATACGTTATACGTTATACGTTATACGTTATACGTTATACGTTATACGTTATACGTTATACGTTATACGTTATACGTTATACGTTATACGTTATACGTTATACGTTATACGTTATACGTTATACGTTATACGTTATACGTTATACGTTATACGTTATACATTATGCCATACACGTTATTAGTTATACGTTATACGTTATAAGTTATACGATATACGTTATACGTTATTCGTTATACGTTCTTCGTTACACGTTATACGTTATACGTTATACGTTATACGTTATACGTTATACGTTATATGGTATACGTGATACATTATACGTTACATGTTATGCGTTATACGTTTTACGTTATTCGTTGTACGTTCTTCGTTACACGTTATACGTTATAGGTTATACGGTACGCGTTATACGTTATACGTTATACGTTATACGTTATACGGTATACGATATACGTTATGCGTTATAAGTTTTACGTTATTCGTTATACGTTATTCGTTATACGTTATACGTTATACGTTATACGTTATACGTTATACGTTATACGTTATACGTTATACGTTATACGTTATACGTTATACGTTATACGTTATACGTTATAGGTTATACGTTATATGTTATACGTTATACGTTATACGTTATACGTTATACGTTATACGTTATACGTTTTACGTTATACGTTATACGTTATACGTTTTACGTTATTCGTGATACGTTATACGTTTACGTTATACGTTATACGTTATACGTTATACGTTATACGTTATACGTTATACGTTATACGTTATACGTTATTCGTTATACGTTATTCGTTATGCGTTATACGTTATACGTCATAGGTTATACGTTATACGTTATTCTTTATGCGTTATACGTTATACGATATACGTTATACGTTATACGGTATACGATATACGTTATGCGTTATACGTTTTACGTTATTCGTTATACGTTATACGTTATACGTTATACGTTTTACGTTATACGTTATACGTTATACGTTATACGTTATACGTTATACGGTATACGTTATACGTTATACGTTATACGTTATACGTTATTCGTTATACGTTATACGTTATATGTTATACGTTATACGTTATACGTTATACGTTATACGTTATACGTTATACGTTATTCGTTATGCGTTATACGTTATACGTTATACGTTATACGTTATACGTTATACGTTATACGTTATACGTTATACGTTATACGTTATACGTTATACGTTATACGTTATACGTCATAGGTTATACGTTATACGTTATACGTTATACGTTTTACGTTATACGTTATACGTTATACGTTATACGTTATACGGTATACGTTATACGTTATACGTTATACGTTATACGTTATACGTTATACGTTATACGGTATACGTTATACGTTATACGTTATACGTTATACGTTATACGGTATAGGATATACGTTATGCGTTATAAGTTTTACGTTATTCGTTATACGTTATACGTTATACGTTATACGTTATACGTTATACGTTATACGTTATACGTTATACGTTATACGTTATACGTTATACGTTATATGTTATACGTTATACGTTATACGTTATACGTTATACGTTATACGTCATAGGTTATACGTTATACGTTATACGTTATACGTTTTACGTTATACGTTATACGTTATACGTTATACGTTATACGGTATACGTTATACGTTATACGTTATACGTTATACGTTATTCGTTATACGTTATACGTTATACGTTATACGTTATACGTTATACGTTATACGTTATACGTTATACGTTATACGTTATACGTTATACGTTATACGTTATACGTTATACGTTATACGTTATACGTTATACGTTATACGTTATACGTTATACGGTATACGTTATACGTTATACGTTATACGTTATACGTTATACGGTATACGTTATACGTTATACGTTATACGTTACACGTTATACGTTATACGTTATACGTTATACGTTATACGTTACATGTTATGCGTTATACGTTTTACGTTATTCGTTGTACGTTCTTCGTTACACGTTATACGTTATAGGTTATACGTTATACGTTATACGTTATACGTTATACGTTATTCGTTATACGTTATACGTTATACGTTATACGTTATACGTTATACGTTATACGTTATACGTTATTCGTTATACGTTATACGTTATACGTTATACGTTTTACGTTATTCGTGATACGTTATACGTTATACGTTATACGTTATACGTTATACGTTATACGTTATACGTTATACGTTATACGTTATACGTTATACGTTATACGTTATGCGTTATACGTTATACGTTATACGTTATACGTTGTACGTTCTTCGTTACACGTTATACGTTATAGGTTATACGTTATACGTTATACGTTATACGTTATACGTTATACGTTATACGGTATACGATATACGTTATGCGTTATAGGTTTTACGTTATTCGTTATACGTTATTCGTTATACGTTATACGTTATACGTTATACGTTATACGTTATACGTTATACGTTATACGTTATACGTTATACGTTATACGTTATACGTTATACGTTATACGTTATACGTTATACGTTATACGTTATACGTTATACGTTATACGTTATACGTTATACGTTATACGTTATACGTTATACGTTATACGTTATACGTTATACGTTATACGTTTTACGTGATTCGTTATACATTCTTCGTTACACGTTATACGTTACGCGTTACACGTTATTCGTAATACGTTATACGTGATACGTTATACGATATACGTTATACGTTATACGTTATACGTTATTCGTTATACGTTATACGTTATACGTTATACGTTATACGTTATACGATATACGTTATACGTTATACGTTATACGTTATACGTTATACGTTATACGTTATACGTTATACGTTATACGTTATACGTTATACGTTATACGTTATACGTTATACGTTTTACGTTATTCGTTATACGTTCTTCGTTACACGTTATACGTTATACGTTACACGTTATTCGTAATACGTTATACGTGATACGTTATACGTTATACGTTATACGTTATACGTTATACGTTATACGTTATACGTTATACGTTACACGATATACGTTATACGTTATACGTTATACGTTATACGTTATACGTTATACGTTATACGTTGTACGTTATACGTTGTACGTTATACGTTATACGTTATACGTTATACGTTATACGTTGTACGTTATACGTTATACGTTATACGTTATACATTATACGTTATACGTTATACGTTATACGTTATACGTTATATGTTATACGTGATACGTTATACGTTACATGTTATGCGTTATACGTTTTACGTTATTCGTTGTACGTTCTTCGTTACACGTTATACGTTATAGGTTATACGTTATACGTTATACGTTATACGTTATACGTTATACGTTATACGTTATACGTTATACGTTACACGTTATACGTTATACGTTATACGTTATACGTCATAGGTTATACGTTATACGTTATTTTTTATGCGTTATACGTTATACGTTATACGTTATACGGTATACGTTATACGTTATACGTTATACGTTATACGTTATACGTTATACGTTATACGTTATACGTTATACGTTATACGTTATACGTTATACGTCATAGGTTATACGTTATACGTTATACGTTATACGTTATACGTTATACGTTATACGTTGTACGTTATACGTTATACGTTATACGTTATACGTTATACGTTATACGTTATACGTTATACGTTATACGTTATACGTTGTACGTCATACGTTTTACGTTATTCGTGATACGTTATACATTATACGTTATACGTTATACGTTATACGTTATACGTTATACGTTATACGTTATACGTTATACGTTATACGTTATACGTTATACGTTATACGTTATACGTTATACGTTATACGTTATACGTTATACGTTATACGTTATACGTTATACGTTATACGTTATACGTTATACGTTATACGTTATACGTTATACGTTATACGTTATACGTTATACGTTATACGTTATACGTTATACGTTATACGTTGTACGTTATACGTAGTACGTTATACGTTGTACGTTATACCTTATACGTTGTACGTTATACGTTATACGTTATACGTTATACGTTATACGTTGTACGTTATACGTTATACGTTATACGTTATACGTTATACGTCATAGGTTATACGTTATACGTTATTCTTTATGCGTTATACGTTATACGTTATACGTTATACGGTATACGTTATACGTTATACGTTATACGTTATACGTTATACGTTATACGTTATACGTTATACGTTATACGTTATACGTTATACGTTATACGTGATACGTCATAGGTTATACGGTATACGTTATACGTTATACGTTATACGTTATACGTTATACGTTATACGTTGTACGTTATACGTTATACGTTATACGTTATACGGTATACGTTATACGTTATAAGGTATACGTTATACGTTATACGTTATACGTTATGCGTTATACGTTATACGTTATACGTTATACGTTATACGTTATACGTTATACGTTATACGTTATACGTTATACGTTATGCGTTATACGTTTTACGTTATTCGTTATACGTTCTTCGTTACACGTTATACGTTATACGTTATGCGTTATACGTTTTACGTTATACGTTATACGTTATACGTTATACGTTATACGTTATACGTTATACGTTATACGTTATACGTTATACGTTATACGTTATACGTTATACGTTATACGTTATACGTTATACGTTATACGTTATACGTTATACGTTATACGTTATACGTTATACGTTATACGTTATACGTTATACGTTATACGTTATACGTTATACGTTATACGTTATACGTTGTACGTTATACGTAGTACGTTATACGTTGTACGTTATACCTTATACGTTGTACGTTATACGTTATACGTTATACGTTATACGTTATACGTTGTACGTTATACGTTATACGTTATACGTTATACGTTATACGTCATAGGTTATACGTTATACGTTATTCTTTATGCGTTATACGTTATACGTTATACGTTATACGGTATACGTTATACGTTATACGTTATACGTTATACGTTATACGTTATACGTTATACGTTATACGTTATACGTTATACGTTATACGTTATACGTGATACGTCATAGGTTATACGGTATACGTTATACGTTATACGTTATACGTTATACGTTATACGTTATACGTTGTACGTTATACGTTATACGTTATACGTTATACGGTATACGTTATACGTTATAAGGTATACGTTATACGTTATACGTTATACGTTATGCGTTATACGTTATACGTTATACGTTATACGTTATACGTTATACGTTATACGTTATACGTTATACGTTATACGTTATGCGTTATACGTTTTACGTTATTCGTTATACGTTCTTCGTTACACGTTATACGTTATACGTTATGCGTTATACGTTTTACGTTATACGTTATACGTTATACGTTATACGTTATACGTTATGCGTTATACGTTATACGTTATACGTTATACGTTATACGTTATACGTTATACGTTATACGTTATACGTTATACGTTATACGTTATACGTTATACGTTATATGTTATACGTGATACATTATACGTTACATGTTATGCGTTATACGTTTTACGTTATTCGTTGTACGTTCTTCGTTACACGTTATACGTTATAGGTTATACGGTACGCGTTATACGTTATACGTTATACGTTATACGTTATACGGTATACGATATACGTTATGCGTTATAAGTTTTACGTTATACGTTATACGTTATACGTTATACGTTATACGTTATACGCTATACGTTACATGTTATACGTTATACATTATACGTTATACGTTATACGTTATACGTTATACGTTATACGTTATACGTTATACGTTATACGTCATAGGCTATACGTTATACGATATACGTTATACGTTATACGTTATACGTTATACGTTATACGTTATACGTTATACGTTATACGTTATACGTTATACGTTATACGATATACGTTATACGTTATACGTTGTACGTTATACGTTATACGTTGTACGTTATACGTTATTCGTTGTACGTTATACGTTATACGTTATACGTTATACGTTATACGTTATACGTTATACGTTATACGTTATACGTTATACGTTATACGTTATACGTTATACGTTATACGTTATACGTTATACGTTATACGTTATACGTTATACGATATACGTTATACGTTATACGTTATACGTTATACGTTATACGTTGTACGTCATACGTTATACGTTATACGTTATACGTTATACGTTATACGTTATACGTTAAACGTTATACGTTATACGTTATACGTTATACGTTATACGTTATACGTTATACGTTATACGTTATACGTTATACGTTATACGTTATACGTTATACGTTATACGCTATACGTTACATGTTATACGTTATACGTAGTATGTAATGCGTCATACGTTTTACGTTATACGTTATACGGTATACGTTATACGTTGTACGTTACATGTTATACGTTATACGTTATACGTTATACGGTATACGTTATACGTTGTACGTTACATGTTATACGTTATACGTTATACGTAATACGATATACGTTATACGTTATACGTTATACGTTATACGTTATACGTTATACGTTATACGTTATACGCTATACGTTACATGTTATACGTTATACATTATACGTTATACGTTATACGTTATACGTTATACGTTATACGTTATACGTTATACGTTATACGTCATAGGCTATACGTTATACGATATACGTTATACGTTATACGTTATACGTTATACGTTATACGTTATACGTAATACATTATACGTTATACGTTATACGTTATACGTTATACGTTATACGTCATAGGTTATACGTTATACGTTATGCGGTATACGTTATACATTATACGTTATACGATAAACGTTATACGTTATGCGTTATGCGTTCTTCGTTACACGTTATACGTTATTCGGTATGCGTTATACGTTATACGTTATACGTTATACGTTATACGTTATACGTTATACGTTATACGTTATACGTTATACGTTATACGTTATACGTTATACGTTATACGTTATACGTTATACGTTATACGTTATACGTTATACGTTATACGTTATACGTTATACGTTATACGTTATACGTTATACGTTATACGTTATACGTTATACGTTATACGTTATACGTTATACGTTATACGTTATACGTTATACGTTATACTTTATACGTTATATTTTATACGTTATACGTTATACGTTATACGTTATACGTTATACGTTATACGTTACACGTTACACGTTATACCTCATAGGTTATACGTTATACGTTATACGTTATACGTTATACGTTATACGTTATACGTTATACGTTATACGTCATAGGTTATACGTTATACGTTATACGTTATGCGTTATACGTTATGCGTTATACGTTATACGTTATACGTTATGCGTTATACGTTGTACGATATTCGTTATACGTTATACGTTATTAGTTATACGTTATACGGTATACGTTATACGTTGTACGTTACATGTTATAAGTTGTACGTTATACGTTATACGATATACGTTATACGTTAAACGTTATACGTTATACGTTATACGTTATATGTTATACGTTATACGTTATACGTTATACGTTATACGTTATACGTTATACGTTATACGTTATACGTTATACGTTATACGTTATACGTTATACGTTATACGTTATACGTTATACGTTATACGTTATACGTTATACGTTATACGTTATACGTTATACGTTATACGTCATACGTTATACGTTATACGTTATTAGTTATACGTTATTAGTTATACGTTATACGGTATACGTTATACGTTGTACGTTACATGTTATAAGTTATACGTTATACGTTATACGATATACGTTATACGTTAAACGTTATACGTTATACGTTATACGTTATACGTTGTACGTCATACGTTATACGTTATACGTTATACGTTAAACGTTATACGTTATACGTTATACGTTATACGTTATACGTTATACGTTATACGTTATACGTTATACGTTATACGTTATACGTTATACGTTATACGTTATACGCTATACGTTACATGTTATACGTTATACGTAGTATGTAATGCGTCATACGTTTTACGTTATACGTTATACGGTATACGTTATACGTTGTACGTTACGTGTTATACGTTATACGTTATACGTTATACGGTATACGTTATACGTTGTACGTTACATGCTATACGTTATACGTTATACGTTATACGTTATACGATATACGTTATACGTTATACGTTATACGTTATACGTTATACGTTATACGTTATACGTTATACGCTATACGTTACATGTTATACGTTATACATTATACGTTATACGTTATACGTTATACGTTATACGTTATACGTTATACGTTATACGTTATACGTCATAGGCTATACGTTATACGATATACGTTATACGTTATACGTTATACGTTATACGTTATACGTTATACGTTATACGTTATACGTTATACGTTATACATTATACGTTATACGTTATACGTTATACGTTATACGTTATACGTTATACGTCATAGGTTACACGTTATACGTTATTCGGTATGCGTTATACGTTATACTTTATACGTTATACGTTATACGTTATACGTTATATGTTATACGTTATACGTTATACGTTATACGTTATACGTTATACGTTATACGTTATACGTTATACGTTATACGTTATACGTTATACGTTATACGTTATACGTTACACGTTATACGTTATTCGGTATGCGTTATACGTTATATTTTATACGTTATACGTTATACGTTATACGTTATGCGTTATACGTTATACGTTATACGTTATACGTTATACGTTATACGTTATACGTTATACGTTATACGTTATACGTTATGCGTTATACGTTTTACGTTATTCGTTATACGTTCTTCGTTACACGTTATACGTTATACGTTATGCGTTATACGTTTTACGTTATACGTTATACGTTATACGTTATACGTTATACGTTATGCGTTATACGTTATACGTTATACGTTATACGTTATACGTTATACGTTATACGTTATACGTTATACGTTATACGTTATACGTTATACGTTATACGTTATATGTTATACGTGATACATTATACGTTACATGTTATGCGTTATACGTTTTACGTTATTCGTTGTACGTTCTTCGTTACACGTTATACGTTATAGGTTATACGGTACGCGTTATACGTTATACGTTATACGTTATACGTTATACGGTATACGATATACGTTATGCGTTATAAGTTTTACGTTATACGTTATACGTTATACGTTATACGTTATACGTTATACGCTATACGTTACATGTTATACGTTATACATTATACGTTATACGTTATACGTTATACGTTATACGTTGTACGTTATACGTTATACGTTGTACGTTATACGTTATTCGTTGTACGTTATACGTTATACGTTATACGTTATACGTTATACGTTATACGTTATACGTTATACGTTATACGTTATACGTTATACGTTATACGTTATACGTTATACGTTATACGTTATACGTTATACGTTATACGTTATACGATATACGTTATACGTTATACGTTATACGTTATACGTTATACGTTGTACGTCATACGTTATACGTTATACGTTATACGTTATACGTTATACGTTATACGTTAAACGTTATACGTTATACGTTATACGTTATACGTTATACGTTATACGTTATACGTTATACGTTATACGTTATACGTTATACGTTATACGTTATACGTTATACGCTATACGTTACATGTTATACGTTATACGTAGTATGTAATGCGTCATACGTTTTACGTTATACGTTATACGGTATACGTTATACGTTGTACGTTACATGTTATACGTTATACGTTATACGTTATACGGTATACGTTATACGTTGTACGTTACATGTTATACGTTATACGTTATACGTAATACGATATACGTTATACGTTATACGTTATACGTTATACGTTATACGTTATACGTTATACGTTATACGTTATACGCTATACGTTACATGTTATACGTTATACATTATACGTTATACGTTATACGTTATACGTTATACGTTATACGTTATACGTTATACGTTATACGTCATAGGCTATACGTTATACGATATACGTTATACGTTATACGTTATACGTTATACGTTATACGTTATACGTAATACATTATACGTTATACGTTATACGTTATACGTTATACGTTATACGTCATAGGTTATACGTTATACGTTATGCGGTATACGTTATACATTATACGTTATACGATAAACGTTATACGTTATGCGTTATGCGTTCTTCGTTACACGTTATACGTTATTCGGTATGCGTTATACGTTATACTTTATACGTTATATTTTATACGTTATACGTTATACGTTATACGTTATACGTTATACGTTATACGTTATACGTTATACGTTATACGTTATACGTTATACGTTATACGTTATACGTTATACGTTATACGTTATACGTTATACGTTATACGTTATACGTTATACGTTATACGTTATACGTTATACGTTATACGTTATACGTTATACTTTATACGTTATATTTTATACGTTATACGTTATACGTTATACGTTATACGTTATACGTTATACGTTACACGTTACACGTTATACCTCATAGGTTATACGTTATACGTTATACGTTATACGTTATACGTTATACGTTATACGTTATACGTTATACGTCATAGGTTATACGTTATACGTTATACGTTATGCGTTATACGTTATGCGTTATACGTTATACGTTATACGTTATGCGTTATACGTTGTACGATATTCGTTATACGTTATACGTTATTAGTTATACGTTATACGGTATACGTTATACGTTGTACGTTACATGTTATAAGTTGTACGTTATACGTTATACGATATACGTTATACGTTAAACGTTATACGTTATACGTTATACGTTATATGTTATACGTTATACGTTATACGTTATACGTTATACGTTATACGTTATACGTTATACGTTATACGTTATACGTTATACGTTATACGTTATACGTTATACGTTATACGTTATACGTTATACGTTATACGTTATACGTTATACGTTATACGTTATACGTTATACGTCATACGTTATACGTTATACGTTATTAGTTATACGTTATTAGTTATACGTTATACGGTATACGTTATACGTTGTACGTTACATGTTATAAGTTATACGTTATACGTTATACGATATACGTTATACGTTAAACGTTATACGTTATACGTTATACGTTATACGTTGTACGTCATACGTTATACGTTATACGTTATACGTTAAACGTTATACGTTATACGTTATACGTTATACGTTATACGTTATACGTTATACGTTATACGTTATACGTTATACGTTATACGTTATACGTTATACGTTATACGCTATACGTTACATGTTATACGTTATACGTAGTATGTAATGCGTCATACGTTTTACGTTATACGTTATACGGTATACGTTATACGTTGTACGTTACGTGTTATACGTTATTCGTTATACGTTATACGGTATACGTTATACGTTGTACGTTACATGCTATACGTTATACGTTATACGTTATACGTTATACGATATACGTTATACGTTATACGTTATACGTTATACGTTATACGTTATACGTTATACGTTATACGCTATACGTTACATGTTATACGTTATACATTATACGTTATACGTTATACGTTATACGTTATACGTTATACGTTATACGTTATACGTTATACGTCATAGGCTATACGTTATACGATATACGTTATACGTTATACGTTATACGTTATACGTTATACGTTATACGTTATACGTTATACGTTATACGTTATACATTATACGTTATACGTTATACGTTATACGTTATACGTTATACGTTATACGTCATAGGTTACACGTTATACGTTATTCGGTATGCGTTATACGTTATACGTTATACGTTATACGTTATACGTTATACGTTATATGTTATACGTTATACGTTATACGTTATACGTTATACGTTATACGTTATACGTTATACGTTATACGTTATACGTTATACGTTATACGTTATACGTTATACGTTACACGTTATACGTTATTCGGTATGCGTTATACGTTATATTTTATACGTTATACGTTATACGTTATACGTTATATGTTATACGTTATACGTTATATGTTATACGTTATACGTTATACGTTATACGTTATACGTTATACGTTATACGTTATACGTTATACGTTATACGTTATACGTTATACGTTATACGTTATACGTTATACGTTATACGTTATACGTTATACGTTATACGTTATACGTTAAACGTTATACGTTATACGTTATACGTTATACGTTATACGTTATACGCTATACGTTATACGTTATGCGTTATACGTTATACGTTATACGTTATACGTTATACGTAATACATTATACGTTATACGTTATACGTTATACGTTATACATTATACGTCATAGGTTATACGTTATACGTTATGCGGTATACGTTATACATTATACGTTATACGATAAACGTTATACGTTATGCGTTATGCGTTCTTCGTTACACGTTATACGTTATTCGGTATGCGTTATACGTTATACGTTATACGTTATACGTTATACGTTATACGTTATACGTTATACGTTATACGTTATACGTTATACGTCATACGTTATACGTTATACGTTATTAGTTATACGTTATTAGTTATACGTTATTAGTTATACGTTATACGGTATACGTTATACGTTGTACGTTACATGTTATAAGTTATACGTTATACGTTATACGATATACGTTATACGTTAAACGTTATACGTTATACGTTATACGTTATATGTTATACGTTATACATTATACGTTATACGTTATACGTTATACGTTATACGTTAAACGTTATACGTTATACGTTATACGTTATACGTTATACGTTATACGTTATACGTTATACGTTATACGTTATACGTTATACGTTATACGTTATACGTTATACGTTATACGTTATACGTTATACGTTATACGTTATACGTTATACGATATACGTTATACGTTATACGTTATACGTTATACGTTATACGTTGTACGTCATACGTTATACGTTATACGTTATACGTTATACGTTATACGTTATACGTTAAACGTTATACGTTATACGTTATACGTTATACGTTATACGTTATACGTTATACGTTATACGTTATACGTTATACGTTATACGTTATACGTTATACGTTATACGCTATACGTTACATGTTATACGTTATACGTAGTATGTAATGCGTCATACGTTTTACGTTATACGTTATACGGTATACGTTATACGTTGTACGTTACATGTTATACGTTATACGTTATACGTTATACGGTATACGTTATACGTTGTACGTTACATGTTATACGTTATACGTTATACGTTATACGATATACGTTATACGTTATACGTTATACGTTATACGTTATACGTTATACGTTATACGTTATACGCTATACGTTACATGTTATACGTTATACATTATACGTTATACGTTATACGTTATACGTTATACGTTATACGTTATACGTTATACGTTATACGTCATAGGCTATACGTTATACGATATACGTTATACGTTATACGTTATACGTTATACGTTATACGTTATACGTAATACATTATACGTTATACGTTATACGTTATACGTTATACGTTATACGTCATAGGTTATACGTTATACGTTATGCGGTATACGTTATACATTATACGTTATACGATAAACGTTATACGTTATGCGTTATGCGTTCTTCGTTACACGTTATACGTTATTCGGTATGCGTTATACGTTATACGTTATACGTTATACGTTATACGTTATACGTTATACGTTATACGTTATACGTTATACGTTATACGTTATACGTTATACGTTATACGTTATACGTTATACGTTATACGTTATACGTTATACGTTATACGTTATACGTTATACGTTATACGTTATACGTTATACGTTATACGTTATACGTTATACGTTATACGTTATACGTTATACGTTATACGTTATACGTTATACGTTATACGTTATACTTTATACGTTATATTTTATACGTTATACGTTATACGTTATACGTTATACGTTATACGTTATACGTTACACGTTACACGTTATACCTCATAGGTTATACGTTATACGTTATACGTTATACGTTATACGTTATACGTTATACGTTATACGTTATACGTCATAGGTTATACGTTATACGTTATACGTTATGCGTTATACGTTATGCGTTATACGTTATACGTTATACGTTATGCGTTATACGTTGTACGATATTCGTTATACGTTATACGTTATTAGTTATACGTTATACGGTATACGTTATACGTTGTACGTTACATGTTATAAGTTGTACGTTATACGTTATACGATATACGTTATACGTTAAACGTTATACGTTATACGTTATACGTTATATGTTATACGTTATACGTTATACGTTATACGTTATACGTTATACGTTATACGTTATACGTTATACGTTATACGTTATACGTTATACGTTATACGTTATACGTTATACGTTATACGTTATACGTCATACGTTATACGTTATACGTTATTAGTTATACGTTATTAGTTATACGTTATACGGTATACGTTATACGTTATACGCTATACGTTACATGTTATACGTTATACGTAGTATGTAATGCGTCATACGTTTTACGTTATACGTTATACGGTATACGTTATACGTTGTACGTTACGTGTTATACGTTATACGTTATACGTTATACGGTATACGTTATACGTTGTACGTTACATGCTATACGTTATACGTTATACGTTATACGTTATACGATATACGTTATACGTTATACGTTATACGTTATACGTTATACGTTATACGTTATACGTTATACGTTATACGCTATACGTTACATGTTATACGTTATACATTATACGTTATACGTTATACGTTATACGTTATACGTTATACGTTATACGTTATACGTTATACGTCATAGGCTATACGTTATACGATATACGTTATACGTTATACGTTATACGTTATACGTTATACGTTATACGTTATACGTTATACGTTATACATTATACGTTATACGTTATACGTTATACGTTATACGTTATACGTTATACGTTATACGTCATAGGTTACACGTTATACGTTATTCGGTATGCGTTATACGTTATACGTTATACGTTATACGTTATACGTTATACGTTATATGTTATACGTTATACGTTATACGTTATACGTTATACGTTATACGTTATACGTTATACGTTATACGTTATACGTTATACGTTATACGTTATACGTTATACGTTACACGTTATACGTTATTCGGTATGCGTTATACGTTATATTTTATACGTTATACGTTATACGTTATACGTTATATGTTATACGTTATACGTTATATGTTATACGTTATACGTTATACGTTATACGTTATACGTTATACGTTATACGTTATACGTTATACGTTATACGTTATACGTTATACGTTATACGTTATACGTTATACGTTATACGTTATACGATATACGTTATACGTTATACGTTATACGTTATACGTTATACGTTATACGTTATACGTTATACGCTATACGTTATACGTTATGCGTTATACGTTATACGTTATACGTTATACGTTATACGTAATACATTATACGTTATACGTTATACGTTATACGTTATACGTTATACGTCATAGGTTATACGTTATACGTTATGCGGTATACGTTATACATTATACGTTATACGATAAACGTTATACGTTATGCGTTATGCGTTCTTCGTTACACGTTATACGTTATTCGGTATGCGTTATACGTTATACGTTATACGTTATACGTTATACGTTATACGTTATACGTTATACGTTATACGTTATACGTTATACGTCATACGTTATACGTTATACGTTATTAGTTATACGTTATTAGTTATACGTTATTAGTTATACGTTATACGGTATACGTTATACGTTGTACGTTACATGTTATAAGTTATACGTTATACGTTATACGATATACGTTATACGTTAAACGTTATACGTTATACGTTATACGTTATATGTTATACGTTATACATTATACGTTATACGTTATACGTTATACGTTATACGTTAAACGTTATACGTTATACGTTATACGTTATACGTTATACGTTATACGTTATACGTTATACGTTATACGTTATACGTTATACGTTATACGTTATACGTTATACGTTATACGTTATACGTTATACGTTATACGTTATACGTTATACGTTATACGTTATACGTTATACGTTATACGTTATACGTTATACGTTATACGTTATACGTTATACGTTATACGTTATACGTTACGCGTTATACGTTATACGTTATACGTTACACGTTATACGTTATACGATATACGTTATACGTTATACGTTGTACGTTATACGTTATACGTTGTACGTTATACGTTATACGTTGTACGTTATACGTTATACGTTATACGTTATACGTTATACGTTATACGTTATACGTTATACGTTATACGTTATACGTTATACGTTATACGTTATACGTTATACGTTATACGTTATACGTTATACGTTATACGTTATACGTTATACGTTATACGTTATACGTTATACGTTATACGTTATACGTTATACGTTATACGTTATACGTTATTAGTTATACGTTATACGGTATACGTTATACGTTGTACGTTACATGTTATAAGTTATACGTTATACGTTATACGATATACGTTATACGTTAAACGTTATACGTTATACGTTATACGTTATACTTTATACGTTATATTTTATACGTTATACGTTATACGTTATACGTTATACGTTATGCGTTATACGTTGTACGATATTCGTTATACGTTATACGTTATTAGTTATACGTTATACGGTATACGTTATACGTTGTACGTTACATGTTATAAGTTGTACGTTATACGTTATACGATATACGTTATACGTTAAACGTTATACGTTATACGTTATACGTTATATGTTATACGTTATACATTATACGTTATACGTTATACGTTATACGTTATACGTTATACGTTATACGTTATACGTTATACGTTATACGTTATACGTTATACGTTATACGTTATACGTTATACGTTATACGTTATACGTTATACGTTATACGTTATACGTTATACGTTATACGTTATACGTTATACGTCATACGTTATACGTTATACGTTATTAGTTATACGTTATTAGTTATACGTTATTAGTTATACGTTATACGGTATACGTTATACGTTGTACGTTACATGTTATAAGTTATACGTTATACGTTATACGTTGTACGTCATACGTTATACGTTATACGTTATACGTTAAACGTTATACGTTATACGTTATACGTTATACGTTATACGTTATACGTTATACGTTATACGTTATACGTTATACGTTATACGTTATACGTTATACGTTATACGTTACGCGTTATACGTTATACGTCATAGGTTATACTTTATACGTTATGCGTTATACGTTATACATTATACGTTATACGATATACGTTATACGTTATGCGTTATGCGTTCTTCGTTACACGTTATACGTTATACGTTATACGTTATACGTTATACGTTATACGTTATACGTTATACGTTATACGTTATACGTTATACGTTATACGTTATACGTTATACGTTATACGTTATACGTTATACGTTATACGTTATACGTTATACGTTATACGTTATACGTTATACGTTATACGTTATACGTTATACGTTATACGATATACGTTATACGTTATACGTTATACGTTATACGTTATACGTTATACGTTATACTTTATACGTTATACGTTATACGTTATACGTTATACGTTATACGTTATACGTTATACGTTACACGTTATACGTTATACGTTATACGATATACGTTATACGTTATACGTTATACGTTATACGTTATACGTTATACGTTATACGTTATACGTTATACGTTATGCGTTATACGTCATACATTATACGTTATACGATATACGTTATACGTTATGCGTTATGCGTTCTTCGTTACACGTTATACGTTAATCGGTATGCGTTATACGTTATACGTTATACGTTATACGTTATACGTTATACGTTATACGTTATACGTTATACGTTATACGTTATACGTTATACGATATACGTTATACGTTATACGTTATACGTTATACGTTATACGTTATACGTTATACTTTATACGTTATACGTTATACGTTATACGTTATACGTTATACGTTATACGTTATACGTTACACGTTATACGTTATACGTTATACGTTATACGTTATACGTTATACGTTATACGTTACGCGTTATACGTTATACGTCATAGGTTATACTTTATACGTTATGCGTTATACGTTATACATTATACGTTATACGATATACGTTATACGTTATGCGTTATGCGTTCTTCGTTACACGTTATACGTTATTCGGTATGCGTTATACGTTATACGTTATACGTTATACGTTATACGTTATACGTTATACGTTATACGTTATACGTCATAGGTTATACATTATACGTTATACGTTATGCGTTATACGTTGTACGTTATACGTTATACGTTATACGTTATACGTTATACGTTATACGTTATACGTTATACGATATACGTTATACGTTATACGTTATACGTTATACGTTATACGTTGTACGTCATACGTTATACGTTATACGTTATACGTTAAACGTTATACGTTATACGTTATACGTTATACGTTATACGTTATACGTTATACGTTATACGTTATACGTTATACGTTATACGTTATACGTTATACGTTATACGCTATACGTTACATGTTATACGTTATACGTAGTATGTAATGCGTCATACGTTTTACGTTATACGTTATACGGTATACGTTATACGTTGTACGTTACGTGTTATACGTTATACGTTATACGTTATACGGTATACGTTATACGTTGTACGTTACATGCTATACGTTATACGTTATACGTTATACGTTATACGATATACGTTATACGTTATACGTTATACGTTATACGTTATACGTTATACGTTATACGTTATACGCTATACGTTACATGTTATACGTTATACATTATACGTTATACGTTATACGTTATACGTTATACGTTATACGTTATACGTTATACGTTATACGTTATACGTCATAGGCTATACGTTATACGATATACGTTATACGTTATACGTTATACGTTATACGTTATACGTTATACGTTATACGTTATACGTTATACATTATACGTTATACGTTATACGTTATACGTTATACGTTATACGTCATAGGTTACACGTTATACGTTATTCGGTATGCGTTATACGTTATACGTTATACGTTATACGTTATACGTTATACGTTATATGTTATACGTTATACGTTATACGTTATACGTTATACGTTATACGTTATACGTTATACGTTATACGTTATACGTTATACGTTATACGTTATACGTTATACGTTACACGTTATACGTTATTCGGTATGCGTTATACGTTATATTTTATACGTTATACGTTATACGTTATACGTTATATGTTATACGTTATACGTTATATGTTATACGTTATACGTTATACATTATACGTTATACGTTATACGTTATACGTTATACGTTATACGTTATACGTTATACGTTATACGTTATACGTTATACGTTATACGTTATACGTTATACGTTATACGTTATACGTTATACGTTATACGTTATACGTTATACGTTATACGTTATACGTTATACGCTATACGTTATACGTTATGCGTTATACGTTATACGTTATACGTTATACGTTATACGTAATACATTATACGTTATACGTTATACGTTATACGTTATACGTTATACGTCATAGGTTATACGTTATACGTTATGCGGTATACGTTATACATTATACGTTATACGATAAACGTTATACGTTATGCGTTATGCGTTCTTCGTTACACGTTATACGTTATTCGGTATGCGTTATACGTTATACGTTATACGTTATACGTTATACGTTATACGTTATACGTTATACGTTATACGTTATACGTTATACGTTATACGTTATACGTTATACGTTATACGTTATACGTTATACGTTATACGTTATACGTTATACGTTATACGTTATACGTTATACGTTATACGTTATACGTTATACGTTATACGTTATACGTTATACGTTATACGTTATACGTTATACGTTATACGTTATACGTTATACGTTATACGTTATACGTTATACTTTATACGTTATACTTTATACGTTATACGTTATACGTTATACGTTATACGTTATACGTTATACGTTATACGTTACACGTTACACGTTATACCTCATAGGTTATACGTTATACGTTATACGTTATACGTTATACGTTATACGTTATACGTTATACGTTATACGTTATACGTTACACGTTACACGTTATACCTCATAGGTTATACGTTATACGTTATACGTTATACGTTATACGTTATACGTTATACGTTATACGTTATACGTTATACGTTATACGTTATACGTTATACGTTATACGATATACGTTATACGTTATACGTTATACGTTATACGTTATACGTTATACGTTATACTTTATACGTTATACGTTATACGTTATACGTTATACGTTATACGTTATACGTTATACGTTACACGTTATACGTTATACGTTATACGTTATACGTTATACGTTATACGTTATACGTTATACGTTATACGTTATACGTTATACGTTATACGTTATGCGTTATACGTTATACATTATACGTTATACGATATACGTTATACGTTATGCGTTATGCGTTCTTCGTTACACGTTATACGTTAATCGGTATGCGTTATACGTTATACGTTATACGTTATACGTTATACGTTATACGTTATACGTTATACGTTATACGTTATACGTTATACGTTATACGATATACGTTATACGTTATACGTTATACGTTATACGTTATACGTTATACGTTATACTTTATACGTTATACGTTATACGTTATACGTTATACGTTATACGTTATACGTTATACGTTACACGTTATACGTTATACGTTATACGTTATACGTTATACGTTATACGTTACGCGTTATACGTTATACGTCATAGGTTATACTTTATACGTTATGCGTTATACGTTATACATTATACGTTATACGATATACGTTATACGTTATGCGTTATGCGTTCTTCGTTACACGTTATACGTTATTCGGTATGCGTTATACGTTATACGTTATACGTTATACGTTATACGTTATACGTTATACGTTATACGTTATACGTCATAGGTTATACATTATACGTTATACGTTATGCGTTATACGTTGTACGTTATACGTTATACGTTATACGTTATACGTTATACGTTATACGTTATACGTTATACGATATACGTTATACGTTATACGTTATACGTTATACGTTATACGTTACATGTTATACGTTATACGTAGTATGTAATGCGTCATACGTTTTACGTTATACGTTATACGGTATACGTTATACGTTGTACGTTACGTGTTATACGTTATACGTTATACGTTATACGGTATACGTTATACGTTGTACGTTACATGCTATACGTTATACGTTATACGTTATACGTTATACGATATACGTTATACGTTATACGTTATACGTTATACGTTATACGTTATACGTTATACTTTATACGTTATACGTTATACGTTATACGTTATACGTTATACGTTATACGTTATACGTTACACGTTATACGTTATACGTTATACGTTATACGTTATACGTTATACGATATACGTTATACGTTATACGTTATACGTTATACGTTATACGTTATACGTTATACGTTATACGTTATACGTTATACATTATACGTTATACGTTATACGTTATACGTTATACGTTATACGTCATAGGTTACACGTTATACGTTATTCGGTATGCGTTATACGTTATACGTTATACGTTATACGTTATACGTTATACGTTATATGTTATACGTTATACGTTATACGTTATACGTTATACGTTATACGTTATACGTTATACGTTATACGTTATACGTTATACGTTATACGTTATACGTTATACGTTACACGTTATACGTTATTCGGTATGCGTTATACGTTATATTTTATACGTTATACGTTATACGTTATACGTTATATGTTATACGTTATACGTTATATGTTATACGTTATACGTTATACGTTATACGTTATACGTTATACGTTATACGTTATACGTTATACGTTATACGTTATACGTTATACGTTATACGTTATACGTTATACGTTATACGTTATACGTTATACGTTATACGTTATACGTTATACGTTATACGTTATACGTTATACGTTATACGTTATACGCTATACGTTATACGTTATGCGTTATACGTTATACGTTATACGCTATACGTTATACGTAATACATTATACGTTATACGTTATACGTTATACGTTATACGTTATACGTCATAGGTTATACGTTATACGTTATGCGGTATACGTTATACATTATACGTTATACGATAAACGTTATACGTTATGCGTTATGCGTTCTTCGTTACACGTTATACGTTATTCGGTATGCGTTATACGTTATACGTTATACGTTATACGTTATACGTTATACGTTATACGTTATACGTTATACGTTATACGTTATACGTTATACGTTATACGTTATACGTTATACGTTATACGTTATACGTTATACGTTATACGTTATACGTTATACGTTATACGTTATACGTTATACGTTATACGTTATACGTTATACGTTATACGTTATACGTTATACGTTATACGTTATACGTTATACGTTATACGTTATACGTTATACGTTATACTTTATACGTTATATTTTATACGTTATACGTTATACGTTATACGTTATACGTTATACGTTATACGTTACACGTTACACGTTATACCTCATAGGTTATACGTTATACGTTATACGTTATACGTTATACGTTATACGTTATACGTTATACGTTATACGTTATACGTTACACGTTACACGTTATACCTCATAGGTTATACGTTATACGTTATACGTTATACGTTATACGTTATACGTTATACGTTATACGTTATACGTTATACGTTATACGTTATACGTTATACGTTATACGATATACGTTATACGTTATACGTTATACGTTATACGTTATACGTTATACGTTATACTTTATACGTTATACGTTATACGTTATACGTTATACGTTATACGTTATACGTTATACGTTACACGTTATACGTTATACGTTATACGTTATACGTTATACGTTATACGTTATACGTTATACGTTATACGTTATACGTTATACGTTATACGTTATGCGTTATACGTTATACATTATACGTTATACGATATACGTTATACGTTATGCGTTATGCGTTCTTCGTTACACGTTATACGTTAATCGGTATGCGTTATACGTTATACGTTATACGTTATACGTTATACGTTATACGTTATACGTTATACGTTATACGTTATACGTTATACGATATACGTTATACGTTATACGTTATACGTTATACGTTATACGTTATACGTTATACTTTATACGTTATACGTTATACGTTATACGTTATACGTTATACGTTATACGTTATACGTTACACGTTATACGTTATACGTTATACGTTATACGTTATACGTTATACGTTACGCGTTATACGTTATACGTCATAGGTTATACTTTATACGTTATGCGTTATACGTTATACATTATACGTTATACGATATACGTTATACGTTATGCGTTATGCGTTCTTCGTTACACGTTATACGTTATTCGGTATGCGTTATACGTTATACGTTATACGTTATACGTTATACGTTATACGTTATACGTTATACGTTATACGTCATAGGTTATACATTATACGTTATACGTTATGCGTTATACGTTGTACGTTATACGTTATACGTTATACGTTATACGTTATACGTTATACGTTATACGTTATACGATATACGTTATACGTTATACGTTATACGTTATACGTTATACGTTGTACGTCATACGTTATACGTTATACGTTATACGTTAAACGTTATACGTTATACGTTATACGTTATACGTTATACGTTATACGTTATACGTTATACGTTATACGTTATACGTTATACGTTATACGTTATACGTTATACGCTATACGTTACATGTTATACGTTATACGTAGTATGTAATGCGTCATACGTTTTACGTTATACGTTATACGGTATACGTTATACGTTGTACGTTACGTGTTATACGTTATACGTTATACGTTATACGGTATACGTTATACGTTGTACGTTACATGCTATACGTTATACGTTATACGTTATACGTTATACGATATACGTTATACGTTATACGTTATACATTATACGTTATACGTTATACGTTATACGTTATACGTTATACGTCATAGGCTATACGTTATACGATATACGTTATACGTTATACGTTATACGTTATACGTTATACGTTATACGTTATACGTTATACGTTATACATTATACGTTATACGTTATACGTTATACGTTATACGTTATACGTCATAGGTTACACGTTATACGTTATTCGGTATGCGTTATACGTTATACGTTATACGTTATACGTTATACGTTATACGTTATATGTTATACGTTATACGTTATACGTTATACGTTATACGTTATACGTTATACGTTATACGTTATACGTTATACGTTATACGTTATACGTTATACGTTATACGTTATACGTTATACGTTACACGTTATACGTTATTCGGTATGCGTTATACGTTATATTTTATACGTTATACGTTATACGTTATACGTTATATGTTATACGTTATACGTTATATGTTATACGTTATACGTTATACGTTATACGTTATACGTTATACGTTATACGTTATACGTTATACGTTATACGTTATACGTTATACGTTATACGTTATACGTTATACGTTATACGTTATACGTTATACGTTATACGTTATACGTTATACGTTATACGTTATACGTTATACGTTATACGTTATACGCTATACGTTATACGTTATGCGTTATACGTTATACGTTATACGTTATACGTTATACGTAATACATTATACGTTATACGTTATACGTTATACGTTATACGTTATACGTCATAGGTTATACGTTATACGTTATGCGGTATACGTTATACATTATACGTTATACGATAAACGTTATACGTTATGCGTTATGCGTTCTTCGTTACACGTTATACGTTATTCGGTATGCGTTATACGTTATACGTTATACGTTATACGTTATACGTTATACGTTATACGTTATACGTTATACGTTATACGTTATACGTTATACGTTATACGTTATACGTTATACGTTATACGTTATACGTTATACGTTATACGTTATACGTTATACGTTATACGTTATACGTTATACGTTATACGTTATACGTTATACGTTATACGTTATACGTTATACGTTATACGTTATACTTTATACGTTATATTTTATACGTTATACGTTATACGTTATACGTTATACGTTATACGTTATACGTTACACGTTACACGTTATACCTCATAGGTTATACGTTATACGTTATACGTTATACGTTATACGTTATACGTTATACGTTATACGTTATACGTTATACGTTATACGTTATACGTTACACGTTACACGTTATACCTCATAGGTTATACGTTATACGTTATACGTTATACGTTATACGTTATACGTTATACGTTATACGTTATACGTTATACGTTATACGTTATACGTTATACGTTATACGATATACGTTATACGTTATACGTTATACGTTATACGTTATACGTTATACGTTATACTTTATACGTTATACGTTATACGTTATACGTTATACGTTATACGTTATACGTTATACGTTATACGTTACACGTTATACGTTATACGTTATACGTTATACGTTATACGTTATACGTTATACGTTATACGTTATACGTTATACTTTATACGTTATATTTTATACGTTATACGTTATACGTTATACGTTATACGTTATACGTTATACGTTACACGTTACACGTTATACCTCATAGGTTATACGTTATACGTTATACGTTATACGTTATACGTTATACGTTATACGTTATACGTTATACGTTATACGTTATACGTTATACGTTACACGTTACACGTTATACCTCATAGGTTATACGTTATACGTTATACGTTATACGTTATACGTTATACGTTATACGTTATACGTTATACGTTATACGTTATACGTTATACGTTATACGTTATACGATATACGTTATACGTTATACGTTATACGTTATACGTTATACGTTATACGTTATACTTTATACGTTATACGTTATACGTTATACGTTATACGTTATACGTTATACGTTATACGTTATACGTTACACGTTATACGTTATACGTTATACGTTATACGTTATACGTTATACGTTATACGTTATACGTTATACGTTATACGTTAAACGTTATACGTTATGCGTTATACGTTATACATTATACGTTATACGATATACGTTATACGTTATGCGTTATGCGTTCTTCGTTACACGTTATACGTTAATCGGTATGCGTTATACGTTATACGTTATACGTTATACGTTATACGTTATACGTTATACGTTATACGTTATACGTTATACGTTATACGATATACGTTATACGTTATACGTTATACGTTATACGTTATACGTTATACGTTATACTTTATACGTTATACGTTATACGTTATACGTTATACGTTATACGTTATACGTTATACGTTACACGTTATACGTTATACGTTATACGTTATACGTTATACGTTATACGTTACGCGTTATACGTTATACGTCATAGGTTATACTTTATACGTTATGCGTTATACGTTATACATTATACGTTATACGATATACGTTATACGTTATACGTTATACGTTATACGTTATACGTTATACGTTACACGTTATACGTTATACGTTATACGTTATACGTTATACGTTATACGTTATACGTTATACGTTATACGTTATACGTTATACGTTATACGTTATACGTTATACTTTATACGTTATATTTTATACGTTATACGTTATACGTTATACGTTATACGTTATACGTTATACGTTACACGTTACACGTTATACCTCATAGGTTATACGTTATACGTTATACGTTATACGTTATACGTTATACGTTATACGTTATACGTTATACGTTATACGTTATACGTTATACGTTATTCGGTATGCGTTATACGTTATATTTTATACGTTATACGTTATACTTTATACGTTATACGTTATACGTTATACGTTATACGTTATACGTTATACGTTATACGTTACACGTTATACGTTATACGTTATACGTTATACGTTATACGTTATACGTTACGCGTTATACGTTATACGTCATAGGTTATACTTTATACGTTATGCGTTATACGTTATACATTATACGTTATACGATATACGTTATACGTTATGCGTTATGCGTTCTTCGTTACACGTTATACGTTATTCGGTATGCGTTATACGTTATACGTTATACGTTATACGTTATACGTTATACGTTATACGTTATACGTTATACGTCATAGGTTATACATTATACGTTATACGTTATGCGTTATACGTTGTACGTTATACGTTATACGTTATACGTTATACGTTATACGTTATACGTTATACGTTATACGATATACGTTATACGTTATACGTTATACGTTATACGTTATACGTTGTACGTCATACGTTATACGTTATACGTTATACGTTAAACGTTATACGTTATACGTTATACGTTATACGTTATACGTTATACGTTATACGTTATACGTTATACGTTATACGTTATACGTTATACGTTATACGTTATACGCTATACGTTACATGTTATACGTTATACGTAGTATGTAATGCGTCATACGTTTTACGTTATACGTTATACGGTATACGTTATACGTTGTACGTTACGTGTTATACGTTATACGTTATACGTTATACGGTATACGTTATACGTTGTACGTTACATGCTATACGTTATACGTTATACGTTATACGTTATACGATATACGTTATACGTTATACGTTATACATTATACGTTATACGTTATACGTTATACGTTATACGTTATACGTCATAGGCTATACGTTATACGATATACGTTATACGTTATACGTTATACGTTATACGTTATACGTTATACGTTATACGTTATACGTTATACATTATACGTTATACGTTATACGTTATACGTTATACGTTATACGTCATAGGTTACACGTTATACGTTATTCGGTATGCGTTATACGTTATACGTTATACGTTATACGTTATACGTTATACGTTATATGTTATACGTTATACGTTATACGTTATACGTTATACGTTATACGTTATACGTTATACGTTATACGTTATACGTTATACGTTATACGTTATACGTTATACGTTATACGTTATACGTTACACGTTATACGTTATTCGGTATGCGTTATACGTTATATTTTATACGTTATACGTTATACGTTATACGTTATATGTTATACGTTATACGTTATATGTTATACGTTATACGTTATACGTTATACGTTATACGTTATACGTTATACGTTATACGTTATACGTTATACGTTATACGTTATACGTTATACGTTATACGTTATACGTTATACGTTATACGTTATACGTTATACGTTATACGTTATACGTTATACGTTATACGTTATACGTTATACGTTATACGCTATACGTTATACGTTATGCGTTATACGTTATACGTTATACGTTATACGTTATACGTAATACATTATACGTTATACGTTATACGTTATACGTTATACGTTATACGTCATAGGTTATACGTTATACGTTATGCGGTATACGTTATACATTATACGTTATACGATAAACGTTATACGTTATGCGTTATGCGTTCTTCGTTACACGTTATACGTTATTCGGTATGCGTTATACGTTATACGTTATACGTTATACGTTATACGTTATACGTTATACGTTATACGTTATACGTTATACGTTATACGTTATACGTTATACGTTATACGTTATACGTTATACGTTATACGTTATACGTTATACGTTATACGTTATACGTTATACGTTATACGTTATACGTTATACGTTATACGTTATACGTTATACGTTATACGTTATACTTTATACGTTATATTTTATACGTTATACGTTATACGTTATACGTTATACGTTATACGTTATACGTTACACGTTACACGTTATACCTCATAGGTTATACGTTATACGTTATACGTTATACGTTATACGTTATACGTTATACGTTATACGTTATACGTTATACGTTATACGTTATACGTTACACGTTACACGTTATACCTCATAGGTTATACGTTATACGTTATACGTTATACGTTATACGTTATACGTTATACGTTATACGTTATACGTTATACGTTATACGTTATACGTTATACGTTATACGTTATACGATATACGTTATACGTTATACGTTATACGTTATACGTTATACGTTATACGTTATACTTTATACGTTATACGTTATACGTTATACGTTATACGTTATACGTTATACGTTATACGTTATACGTTACACGTTATACGTTATACGTTATACGTTATACGTTATACGTTATACGTTATACGTTATACGTTATACGTTATACTTTATACGTTATATTTTATACGTTATACGTTATACGTTATACGTTATACGTTATACGTTATACGTTACACGTTACACGTTATACCTCATAGGTTATACGTTATACGTTATACGTTATACGTTATACGTTATACGTTATACGTTATACGTTATACGTTATACGTTATACGTTATACGTTACACGTTACACGTTATACCTCATAGGTTATACGTTATACGTTATACGTTATACGTTATACGTTATACGTTATACGTTATACGTTATACGTTATACGTTATACGTTATACGTTATACGTTATACGATATACGTTATACGTTATACGTTATACGTTATACGTTATACGTTATACGTTATACTTTATACGTTATACGTTATACGTTATACGTTATACGTTATACGTTATACGTTATACGTTATACGTTACACGTTATACGTTATACGTTATACGTTATACGTTATACGTTATACGTTATACGTTATACGTTATACGTTATACGTTATACGTTATACGTTATGCGTTATACGTTATACATTATACGTTATACGATATACGTTATACGTTATGCGTTATGCGTTCTTCGTTACACGTTATACGTTAATCGGTATGCGTTATACGTTATACGTTATACGTTATACGTTATACGTTATACGTTATACGTTATACGTTATACGTTATACGTTATACGATATACGTTATACGTTATACGTTATACGTTATACGTTATACGTTATACGTTATACTTTATACGTTATACGTTATACGTTATACGTTATACGTTATACGTTATACGTTATACGTTACACGTTATACGTTATACGTTATACGTTATACGTTATACGTTATACGTTACGCGTTATACGTTATACGTCATAGGTTATACTTTATACGTTATGCGTTATACGTTATACATTATACGTTATACGATATACGTTATACGTTATACGTTATACGTTATACGTTATACGTTATACGTTACACGTTATACGTTATACGTTATACGTTATACGTTATACGTTATACGTTATACGTTATACGTTATACGTTATACGTTATACGTTATACGTTATACGTTATACGTTATACTTTATACGTTATATTTTATACGTTATACGTTATACGTTATACGTTATACGTTATACGTTATACGTTACACGTTACACGTTATACCTCATAGGTTATACGTTATACGTTATACGTTATACGTTATACGTTATACGTTATACGTTATACGTTATACGTTATACGTTATACGTTATACGTTACACGTTACACGTTATACCTCATAGGTTATACGTTATACGTTATACGTTATACGTTATACGTTATACGTTATACGTTATACGTTATACGTTATACGTTATACGTTATACGTTATACGATATACGTTATACGTTATACGTTATACGTTATACGTTATACGTTATACGTTATACTTTATACGTTATACGTTATACGTTATACGTTATACGTTATACGTTATACGTTATACGTTATACGTTACACGTTATACGTTATACGTTATACGTTATACGTTATACGTTATACGTTATACGTTATACGTTATACGTTATACGTTATACGTTATACGTTATGCGTTATACGTTATACATTATACGTTATACGATATACGTTATACGTTATGCGTTATGCGTTCTTCGTTACACGTTATACGTTAATCGGTATGCGTTATACGTTATACGTTATACGTTATACGTTATACGTTATACGTTATACGTTATACGTTATACGTTATACGTTATACGATATACGTTATACGTTATACGTTATACGTTATACGTTATACGTTATACGTTATACTTTATACGTTATACGTTATACGTTATACGTTATACGTTATACGTTATACGTTATACGTTACACGTTATACGTTATACGTTATACGTTATACGTTATACGTTATACGTTACGCGTTATACGTTATACGTCATAGGTTATACTTTATACGTTATGCGTTATACGTTATACATTATACGTTATACGATATACGTTATACGTTATGCGTTATGCGTTCTTCGTTACACGTTATACGTTATTCGGTATGCGTTATACGTTATACGTTATACGTTATACGTTATACGTTATACGTTATACGTTATACGTTATACGTCATAGGTTATACATTATACGTTATACGTTATGCGTTATACGTTGTACGTTATACGTTATACGTTATACGTTATACGTTATACGTTATACGTTATACGTTATACGATATACGTTATACGTTATACGTTATACGTTATACGTTATACGTTGTACGTCATACGTTATACGTTATACGTTATACGTTAAACGTTATACGTTATACGTTATACGTTATACGTTATACGTTATACGTTATACGTTATACGTTATACGTTATACGTTATACGTTATACGTTATACGTTATACGCTATACGTTACATGTTATACGTTATACGTAGTATGTAATGCGTCATACGTTTTACGTTATACGTTATACGGTATACGTTATACGTTGTACGTTACGTGTTATACGTTATACGTTATACGTTATACGGTATACGTTATACGTTGTACGTTACATGCTATACGTTATACGTTATACGTTATACGTTATACGATATACGTTATACGTTATACGTTATACGTTATACGTTATACGTTATACGTTATACGTTATACGTTATACGCTATACGTTACATGTTATACGTTATACATTATACGTTATACGTTATACGTTATACGTTATACGTTATACGTTATACGTTATACGTTATACGTCATAGGCTATACGTTATACCATATACGTTATACGTTATACGTTATACGTTATACGTTATACGTTATACGTTATACGTTATACGTTATACATTATACGTTATACGTTATACGTTATACGTTATACGTTATACGTCATAGGTTACACGTTATACGTTATTCGGTATGCGTTATACGTTATACGTTATACGTTATACGTTATACGTTATATGTTATACGTTATACGTTATACGTTATACGTTATACGTTATACGTTATACGTTATACGTTATACGTTATACGTTATACGTTATACGTTATACGTTATACGTTACACGTTATACGTTATTCGGTTTGCGTTATACGTTATATTTTATACGTTATACGTTATACGTTATACGTTATATGTTATACGTTATACGTTATATGCTATACGTTATACGTTATACGTTATACGTTATACGTTATACGTTATACGTTATACGTTATACGTTATACGTTATACGTTATACGTTATACGTTATACGTTATACGTTATACGTTATACGTTATACGTTATACGTTATACGTTATACGTTATACGTTATACGTTATACGCTATACGTTATACGTTATGCGTTATACGTTATACGTTATACGTTATACGTTATACGTAATACATTATACGTTATACGTTATACGTTATACGTTATACGTTATACGTCATAGGTTATACGTTATACGTTATGCGGTATACGTTATACATTATACGTTATACGATAAACGTTATACGTTATGCGTTATGCGTTCTTCGTTACACGTTATACGTTATTCGGTATGCGTTATACGTTATACGTTATACGTTATACGTTATACGTTATACGTTATACGTTATACGTTATACGTTATACGTTATACGTTATACGTTATACGTTATACGTTATACGTTATACGTTATACGTTATACGTTATACGTTATACGTTATACGTTATACGTTATACGTTATACGTTATACGTTATACGTTATACGTTATACGTTATACGTTATACGTTAAAGGGTAAAAGTTATACGTTATACGTTATACGTTATACGTTATACGTTATACGTTATACGTTATACGTTATACGTTATACTTTATACGTTATATTTTATACGTTATACGTTATACGTTATACGTTATACGTTATACGTTATACGTTACACGTTACACGTTATACCTCATAGGTTATACGTTATACGTTATACGTTATACGTTATACGTTATACGTTATACGTTATACGTTATACGTTATACGTTATACGTCATAGGTTATACGTTATACGTTATACGTTATGCGTTATACGTTATGCGTTATACGTTATACGTTATACGTTATGCGTTATACGTTGTACGATATTCGTTATACGTTATACGTTATTAGTTATACGTTATACGGTATACGTTATACGTTGTACGTTACATGTTATAAGTTGTACGTTATACGTTATACGATATACGTTATACGTTAAACGTTATACGTTATACGTTATACGTTATATGTTATACGTTATACATTATACGTTATACGTTATACGTTATACGTTATACGTTATACGTTATACGTTATACGTTATACGTTATACGTTATACGTTATACGTTATACGTTATACGTTATACGTTATACGTTATACGTTATACGTTATACGTTATACGTTATACGTTATACGTTATACGTTATACGTTATACGTTATACGTCATACGTTATACGTTATACGTTATTAGTTATACGTTATTAGTTATACGTTATACGGTATACGTTATACGTTGTACGTTACATGTTATAAGTTATACGTTATACGTTATACGATATACGTTATACGTTAAACGTTATACGTTATACGTTATACGTTATATGTTATACGTTATACATTATACGTTATACGTTATACGTTATACGTTATACGTTAAACGTTATACGTTATACGTTATACGTTATACGTTATACGTTATACGTTATACGTTATACGTTATACGTTATACGTTATACGTTATACGTTATACGTTATACGTTATACGTTATACGTTATACGTTATACGTTATACGTTATACGTTATACGTTATACGTTATACGTTATACGTTATACGTTATACGTTATACGTTATACGTTATACGTTATACGTTATACGTTATACGTTACGCGTTATACGTTATACGTTATACGTTACACGTTATACGTTATACGATATACGTTATACGTTATACGTTATACGTTATACGTTATACGTTATACGTTGTACGTTATACGTTATACGTTATACGTTATACGTTATACGTTATACGTTATACGTTATACGTTATACGTTATACGTTATACGTTATACGTTATACGTTATACGTTATACGTTATACGTTATACGTTATACGTTATACGTTATACGTTATACGTTATACGTTATACGTTATACGTTATACGTTATACGTTATACGTTATACGTTATACGTTATACGTTATACGTTATACGTTATACGTTATACGTTATACGTTATACGTTATACGTTATACGTTATACGTTATACGTTATACGTTATACGTTATACGTTATACGTTATACGTTATACGTTATACGTTATACGTTATACGTTATACGTTATACGTTATACGTTATACGTTATACGTTATACGTTATACGTTATACGTTATACGTTATACGTTATACGTTATACGTTATACGTTATACGTTATACGTTATACGTTATACGTTATACGTTATACGTTATACGTTATACGTTATTAGTTATACGTTATACGGTATACGTTATACGTTGTACGTTACATGTTATAAGTTATACGTTATACGTTATACGATATACGTTATACGTTAAACGTTATACGTTATACGTTATACGTTATACTTTATACGTTATATTTTATACGTTATACGTTATACGTTATACGTTATACGTTATGCGTTATACGTTGTACGATATTCGTTATACGTTATACGTTATTAGTTATACGTTATACGGTATACGTTATACGTTGTACGTTACATGTTATAAGTTGTACGTTATACGTTATACGATATACGTTATACGTTAAACGTTATACGTTATACGTTATACGTTATATGTTATACGTTATACATTATACGTTATACGTTATACGTTATACGTTATACGTTATACGTTATACGTTATACGTTATACGTTATACGTTATACGTTATACGTTATACGTTATACGTTATACGTTATACGTTATACGTTATACGTTATACGTTATACGTTATACGTTATACGTTATACGTCATACGTTATACGTTATACGTTATTAGTTATACGTTATTAGTTATACGTTATTAGTTATACGTTATACGGTATACGTTATACGTTGTACGTTACATGTTATAAGTTATACGTTATACGTTATACGATATACGTTATACGTTAAACGTTATACGTTATACGTTATACGTTATACGTTATACGTTATACGTTATACGTCATAGGCTATACGTTATACGATATACGTTATACGTTATACGTTATACGTTATACGTTATACGTTATACGTTATACGTTATACGTTATACGCTATACGTTACATGTTATACGTTATACATTATACGTTATACGTTATACGTTATACGTTATACGTTATACGTTATACGTTATACGTTATACGTTATACGTCATAGGCTATACGTTATACGATATACGTTCTACGCTATACGTTATACGTTATACGTTATACGTTATACGTTATACGTTATACGTTATACATTATACGTTATACGTTATACGTTATACGTTATACGTTATACGTCATAGGTTACACGTTATACGTTATTCGGTATGCGTTATACGTTATACGTTATACGTTATACGTTATACGTTATACGTTATATGTTATACGTTATACGTTATACGTTATACGTTATACGTTATACGTTATACGTTATACGTTATACGTTATACGTTATACGTTATACGTTATACGTTATACGTTACACGTTATACGTTATTCGGTATGCGTTATACGTTATATTTTATACGTTATACGTTATACGTTATACGTTATATGTTATACGTTATACGTTATATGTTATACGTTATACGTTATACGTTATACGTTATACGTTATACGTTATACGTTATACGTTATACGTTATACGTTATACGTTATACGTTATACGTTATACGTTATACGTTATACGTTATACGTTATACGTTATACGTTATACGTTATACGTTATACGTTATACGTTATACGTTATACGTTATACGTTATACGTTATACGTTATACGTTATACGTTATACGTTATACGTTATACGTTATACGTTATACGTTATACGTTATACGTAATACATTATACGTTATACGTTATACGTTATACGTTATACGTTATACGTCATAGGTTATACGTTATACGTTATGCGGTATACGTTATACATTATACGTTATACGATAAACGTTATACGTTATGCGTTATGCGTTCTTCGTTACACGTTATACGTTATTCGGTATGCGTTATACGTTATACGTTATACGTTATACGTTATACGTTATACGTTATACGTTATACGTTATACGTTATACGTTATACGTTATACGTTATACGTTATACGTTATACGTTATACGTTATACGTTATACGTTATACGTTATACGTTATACGTTATACGTTATACGTTATACGTTATACGTTATACGTTATACGTTATACGTTATACGTTATACGTTATACGTTATACGTTATACGTTATACTTTATACGTTATATTTTATACGTTATACGTTATACGTTATACGTTATACGTTATACGTTATACGTTATACGTTACACGTTATACGTTATACGTTATACGTTATACGTTATACGTTTTACGTGATTCGTTATACATTCTTCGTTACACGTTATACGTTACGCGTTACACGTTATTCGTAATACGTTATACGTTATACGTTACACGTTATTCGTAATACGTTATACGTGATACGTTATACGTTATACGTTATACGTTATACGTTATACGTTATACGTTATACGTTATACGTTATACGTTACACGATATACGTTATACGTTATACGTTATACGTTATACGTTATACGTTATACGTTATACGTTATACGTTGTACGTTATACGTTATTCGTAATACGTTATACGTGATACGTTATACGTTATACGTTATACGTTATACGTTATACGTTATACGTTATACGTTATACGTTATACGTTACACGATATACGTTATACGTTATACGTTATACGTTATACGTTATACGTTATACGTTATACGTTATACGTTGTACGTTATACGTTGTACGTTATACGTTATACGTTATACGTTATACGTTATACGTTGTACGTTATACGTTATACGTTATACGTTATACATTATACGTTATACGTTATACGTTATACGTTATACGTTATATGTTATACGTGATACGTTATACGTTACATGTTATGCGTTATACGTTTTACGTTATTCGTTGTACGTTCTTCGTTACACGTTATACGTTATAGGTTATACGTTATACGTTATACGTTATACGTTATACGTTATACGTTATACGTTATACGTTATACGTTACACGTTATACGTTATACGTTATACGTTATACGTCATAGGTTATACGTTATACGTTATTTTTTATGCGTTATACGTTATACGTTATACGTTATACGGTATACGTTATACGTTATACGTTATACGTTATACGTTATACGTTATACGTTATACGTTATACGTTATACGTTATACGTTATACGTTATACGTCATAGGTTATACGTTATACGTTATACGTTATACGTTATACGTTATACGTTATACGTTGTACGTTATACGTTATACGTTATACGTTATACGTTATACGTTATACGTTATACGTTATACGTTATACGTTATACGTTATACGTTGTACGTCATACGTTTTACGTTATTCGTGATACGTTATACATTATACGTTATACGTTATACGTTATACGTTATACGTTATACGTTATACGTTATACGTTATACGTTATACGTTATACGTTATACGTTATACGTTATACGTTATACGTTATACGTTATACGTTATACGTTATACGTTATACGTTATACGTTATACGTTATACGTTATACGTTATACGTTATACGTTATACGTTATACGTTATACGTTATACGTTATACGTTATTGGTTATACGTTGTACGTTATACGTAGTACGTTATACGTTGTACGTTATACCTTATACGTTGTACGTTATACGTTATACGTTATACGTTATACGTTATACGTTGTACGTTATACGTTATACGTTATACGTTATACGTTATACGTCATAGGTTATACGTTATACGTTATTCTTTATGCGTTATACGTTATACGTTATACGTTATACGGTATACGATATACGTTATACGTTATACGTTATACGTTATACGTTATACGTTATACGTTATACGTTATACGTTATACGTTATACGTTATACGTTATACGTTATACGTTATACGTCATAGGTTATACGTTATACGTTATACGTTATACGTTATACGTTATACGTTATGCGTTATACGTTGTACGTTATACGTTATACGTTATACGTTATACGGTATACGTTATACGTTATAAGGTATACGTTATACGTTATACGTTATACGTTATGCGTTATACGTTATACGTTATACGTTATACGTTATACGTTATACGTTATACGTTATACGTTATACGTTATACGTTATACGTTATACGTTATACGTTATACGTTATACGTTATACGTTATACGTTATACGTTATACGTTATACGTTATACGTTATACGTTATACGTTATTAGTTATACGTTATACGGTATACGTTATACGTTGTACGTTACATGTTATAAGTTATACGTTATACGTTATACGATATACGTTATACGTTAAACGTTATACGTTATACGTTATACGTTATACTTTATACGTTATATTTTATACGTTATACGTTATACGTTATACGTTATACGTTATGCGTTATACGTTGTACGATATTCGTTATACGTTATACGTTATTAGTTATACGTTATACGGTATACGTTATACGTTGTACGTTACATGTTATAAGTTGTACGTTATACGTTATACGATATACGTTATACGTTAAACGTTATACGTTATACGTTATACGTTATATGTTATACGTTATACATTATACGTTATACGTTATACGTTATACGTTATACGTTATACGTTATACGTTATACGTTATACGTTATACGTTATACGTTATACGTTATACGTTATACGTTATACGTTATACGTTATACGTTATACGTTATACGTTATACGTTATACGTCATACGTTATACGTTATACGTTATTAGTTATACGTTATTAGTTATACGTTATTAGTTATACGTTATACGGTATACCTTATACGTTGTACGTTACATGTTATAAGTTATACGTTATACGTTATACGATATACGTTATACGTTAAACGTTATACGTTATACGTTATACGTTATACGTTATACGTTATACGTTATACGTCATAGGCTATACGTTATACGATATACGTTATACGTTATACGTTATACGTTATACGTTATACGTTATACGTTATACGTTATACGTTATACGCTATACGTTACATGTTATACGTTATACATTATACGTTATACGTTATACGTTATACGTTATACGTTATACGTTATACGTTATACGTTATACGTTATACGTCATAGGCTATACGTTATACGATATACGTTCTACGCTATACGTTATACGTTATACGTTATACGTTATACGTTATACGTTATACGTTATACATTATACGTTATACGTTATACGTTATACGTTATACGTTATACGTCATAGGTTACACGTTATACGTTATTCGGTATGCGTTATACGTTATACGTTATACGTTATACGTTATACGTTATACGTTATATGTTATACGTTATACGTTATACGTTATACGTTATACGTTATACGTTATACGTTATACGTTATACGTTATACGTTATACGTTATACGTTATACGTTATACGTTACACGTTATACGTTATTCGGTATGCGTTATACGTTATATTTTATACGTTATACGTTATACGTTATACGTTATATGTTATACGTTATACGTTATATGTTATACGTTATACGTTATACGTTATACGTTATACGTTATACGTTATACGTTATACGTTATACGTTATACGTTATACGTTATACGTTATACGTTATACGTTATACGTTATACGTTATACGTTATACGTTATACGTTATACGTTATACGTTATACGTTATACGTTATACGTTATACGTTATACGTTATACGTTATACGTTATACGTTATACGTTATACGTTATACGTTATACGTTATACGTTATACGTTATACGTTATACGTAATACATTATACGTTATACGTTATACGTTATACGTTATACGTTATACGTCATAGGTTATACGTTATACGTTATGCGGTATACGTTATACATTATACGTTATACGATAAACGTTATACGTTATGCGTTATGCGTTCTTCGTTACACGTTATACGTTATTCGGTATGCGTTATACGTTATACGTTATACGTTATACGTTATACGTTATACGTTATACGTTATACGTTATACGTTATACGTTATACGTTATACGTTATACGTTATACGTTATACGTTATACGTTATACGTTATACGTTATACGTTATACGTTATACGTTATACGTTATACGTTATACGTTATACGTTATACGTTATACGTTATACGTTATACGTTATACGTTATACGTTATACTTTATACGTTATATTTTATACGTTATACGTTATACGTTATACGTTATACGTTATACGTTATACGTTATACGTTACACGTTATACGTTATACGTTATACGTTATACGTTATACGTTTTACGTGATTCGTTATACATTCTTCGTTACACGTTATACGTTACGCGTTACACGTTATTCGTAATACGTTATACGTTATACGTTACACGTTATTCGTAATACGTTATACGTGATACGTTATACGTTATACGTTATACGTTATACGTTATACGTTATACGTTATACGTTATACGTTATACGTTACACGATATACGTTATACGTTATACGTTATACGTTATACGTTATACGTTATACGTTATACGTTATACGTTGTACGTTATACGTTATTCGTAATACGTTATACGTGATACGTTATACGTTATACGTTATACGTTATACGTTATACGTTATACGTTATACGTTATACGTTATACGTTACACGATATACGTTATACGTTATACGTTATACGTTATACGTTATACGTTATACGTTATACGTTATACGTTGTACGTTATACGTTGTACGTTATACGTTATACGTTATACGTTATACGTTATACGTTGTACGTTATACGTTATACGTTATACGTTATACATTATACGTTATACGTTATACGTTATACGTTATACGTTATATGTTATACGTGATACGTTATACGTTACATGTTATGCGTTATACGTTTTACGTTATTCGTTGTACGTTCTTCGTTACACGTTATACGTTATAGGTTATACGTTATACGTTATACGTTATACGTTATACGTTATACGTTATACGTTATACGTTATACGTTACACGTTATACGTTATACGTTATACGTTATACGTCATAGGTTATACGTTATACGTTATTTTTTATGCGTTATACGTTATACGTTATACGTTATACGGTATACGTTATACGTTATACGTTATACGTTATACGTTATACGTTATACGTTATACGTTATACGTTATACGTTATACGTTATACGTTATACGTCATAGGTTATACGTTATACGTTATACGTTATACGTTATACGTTATACGTTATACGTTGTACGTTATACGTTATACGTTATACGTTATACGTTATACGTTATACGTTATACGTTATACGTTATACGTTATACGTTATACGTTGTACGTCATACGTTTTACGTTATTCGTGATACGTTATACATTATACGTTATACGTTATACGTTATACGTTATACGTTATACGTTATACGTTATACGTAATACGTTATACGTTATACGTTATACGTTATACGTTATACGTTATACGTTATACGTTATACGTTATACGTTATACGTTATACGTTATACGTTATACGTTATACGTTATACGTTATACGTTATACGTTATACGTTATACGTTATACGTTATACGTTATACGTTATTGGTTATACGTTGTACGTTATACGTAGTACGTTATACGTTGTACGTTATACCTTATACGTTGTACGTTATACGTTATACGTTATACGTTATACGTTATACGTTGTACGTTATACGTTATACGTTATACGTTATACGTTATACGTCATAGGTTATACGTTATACGTTATTCTTTATGCGTTATACGTTATACGTTATACGTTATACGGTATACGTTATACGTTATACGTTATACGTTATACGTTATACGTTATACGTTATACGTTATACGTTATACGTTATACGTTATACGTTATACGTTATACGTTATACGTTATACGTCATAGGTTATACGTTATACGTTATACGTTATACGTTATACGTTATACGTTATGCGTTATACGTTGTACGTTATACGTTATACGTTATACGTTATACGGTATACGTTATACGTTATAAGGTATACGTTATACGTTATACGTTATACGTTATGCGTTATACGTTATACGTTATACGTTATACGTTATACGTTATACGTTATACGTTATACGTTATACGTTATACGTTATGCGTTATACGTTTTACGTTATTCGTTATACGTTCTTCGTTACACGTTATACGTTATACGTTACATGTTATGCGTTATACGTTTTACGTTATTCGTTGTACGTTCTTCGTTACACGTTATACGTTATATGTTATACGTTATACGTTATACGTTATACGTTATACGTTATACGTTATACGTTATACGTTATACGGTATACGATATACGTTATGCGTTATAAGTTTTACGTTATTCGATATACGTTATTCGTTATACGTTATACGTTATACGTTATACGTTATACGTTATACGTTATACGTTATACGTTATACGTTATACGTTATACGTTATACGTTATACGTAATACGTTATACGTTATACGTTATACGTTTACGTTATTCGTTATACGTTCTTCGTTACACGTTATACGTTATACGTTACACGTTATTCGTAATACGTTATACGTGATACGTTATACGTTATACGTTATACGTTATACGTTATACGTTATACGTTATACGTTATACGTTATACGTTATACGTTATACGTTATACGTTATACGTTATAGGTTATACGTTATACGTTATACGTTATACGTTATACGTTATACGTTATACGTTATACGTTATACGTTTTACGTTATACGTTATACGTTATACGTTTTACGTTATTCGTGATACGTTATACGTTTACGTTATACGTTATACGTTATACGTTATACGTTATACGTTATACGTTATACGTTATACGTTATACGTTATTCGTTATACGTTATTCGTTATGCGTTATACGTTATACGTCATAGGTTATACGTTATACGTTATTCTTTATGCGTTATACGTTATACGATATACGTTATACGTTATACGGTATACGATATACGTTATGCGTTATACGTTTTACGTTATTCGTTATACGTTATACGTTATACGTTATACGTTTTACGTTATACGTTATACGTTATACGTTATACGTTATACGTTATACGGTATACGTTATACGTTATACGTTATACGTTATACGTTATTCGTTATACGTTATACGTTATATGTTATACGTTATACGTTATACGTTATACGTTATACGTTATACGTTATACGTTATTCGTTATGCGTTATACGTTATACGTCATAGGTTATACGTTATACGTTATACGTTATACGTTTTACGTTATACGTTATACGTTATACGTTATACGTTATACGGTATACGTTATACGTTATACGTTATACGTTATACGTTATACGTTATACGTTATACGGTATACGTTATACGTTATACGTTATACGTTATACGTTATACGGTATAGGATATACGTTATGCGTTATAAGTTTTACGTTATTCGTTATACGTTATACGTTATACGTTATACGTTATACGTTATACGTTATACGTTATACGTTATACGTTATACGTTATACGTTATACGTTATATGTTATACGTTATACGTTATACGTTATACGTTATACGTTATACGTCATAGGTTATACGTTATACGTTATACGTTATACGTTTTACGTTATACGTTATACGTTATACGTTATACGTTATACGGTATACGTTATACGTTATACGTTATACGTTATACGTTATTCGTTATACGTCATACGTTATACGTTATACGTTATACGTTATACGTTATACGTTATACGTTATACGTTATACGTTATACGTTATACGTTATACGTTATACGTTATACGTTATACGTTATACGTTATACGTTATACGTTATACGGTATACGTTATACGTTATACGTTATACGTTATACGTTATACGGTATACGTTATACGTTATACGTTATACGTTACACGTTATACGTTATACGTTATACGTTATACGTTATACGTTACATGTTATGCGTTATACGTTTTACGTTATTCGTTGTACGTTCTTCGTTACACGTTATACGTTATAGGTTATACGTTATACGTTATACGTTATACGTTATACGTTATTCGTTATACGTTATACGTTATACGTTATACGTTATACGTTATACGTTATACGTTATACGTTATTCGTTATACGTTATACGTTATACGTTATACGTTTTACGTTATTCGTGATACGTTATACGTTATACGTTATACGTTATACGTTATACGTTATACGTTATACGTTATACGTTATACGTTATACGTTATACGTTATACGTTATGCGTTATACGTTATACGTTATACGTTATACGTTATACGTTATACGTTATACGTTATACGTTATACGTTATACGTTATACGTTATACGTTATACGTTATACGTTATTCGTTGTACGTTCTTCGTTACACGTTATACGTTATAGGTTATACGTTATACGTTATACGTTATACGTTATACGTTATACGTTATACGGTATACGATATACGTTATGCGTTATAGGTTTTACGTTATTCGTTATACGTTATTCGTTATACGTTATACGTTATACGTTATACGTTATACGTTATACGTTATACGTTATACGTTATACGTTATACGTTATACGTTATACGTTATACGTTATACGTTATACGTTATACGTTATACGTTATACGTTATACGTTATACGTTATACGTTATACGTTATACGTTATACGTTATACGTTATACGTTATACGTTATACGTTATACGTTTTACGTGATTCGTTATACATTCTTCGTTACACGTTATACGTTACGCGTTACACGTTATTCGTAATACGTTATACGTGATACGTTATACGATATACGTTATACGTTATACGTTATACGTTATTCGTTATACGTTATACGTTATACGTTATACGTTATACGTTATACGATATACGTTATACGTTATACGTTATACGTTATACGTTATACGTTATACGTTATACGTTATACGTTATACGTTATACGTTATACGTTATACGTTATACGTTATACGTTATACGTTATTCGTTGTACGTTCTTCGTTACACGTTATACGTTATAGGTTATACGTTATACGTTATACGTTATACGTTATACGTTATACGTTATACGGTATACGATATACGTTATGCGTTATAGGTTTTACGTTATTCGTTATACGTTATTCGTTATACGTTATACGTTATACGTTATACGTTATACGTTATACGTTATACGTTATACGTTATACGTTATACGTTATACGTTATACGTTATACGTTATACGTTATACGTTATACGTTATACGTTATACGTTATACGTTTTACGTTATTCGTTATACGTTCTTCGTTACACGTTATACGTTATACGTTACACGTTATTCGTAATACGTTATACGTGATACGTTATACGTTATACGTTATACGTTATACGTTATACGTTATACGTTATACGTTATACGTTACACGATATACGTTATACGTTATACGTTATACGTTATACGTTATACGTTGTACGTTATACGTTGTACGTTATACGTTATACGTTATACGTTATACGTTATACGTTATACGTTATACGTTGTACGTTATACGTTATACGTTATACGTTATACATTATACGTTATACGTTATACGTTATACGTTATACGTTATATGTTATACGTGATACGTTATACGTTACATGTTATGCGTTATACGTTTTACGTTATTCGTTGTACGTTCTTCGTTACACGTTATACGTTATAGGTTATACGTTATACGTTATACGTTATACGTTATACGTTATACGTTATACGTTATACGTTATACGTTACACGTTATACGTTATACGTTATACGTTATACGTCATAGGTTATACGTTATACGTTATTTTTTATGCGTTATACGTTATACGTTATACGTTATACGGTATACGTTATACGTTATACGTTATACGTTATACGTTATACGTTATACGTTATACGTTATACGTTATACGTTATACGTTATACGTTATACGTCATAGGTTATACGTTATACGTTATACGTTATACGTTATACGTTATACGTTATACGTTGTACGTTATACGTTATACGTTATACGTTATACATTATACGTTATACGTTATACGTTATACGTTATACGTTATACGTTGTACGTCATACGTTTTACGTTATTCGTGATACGTTATACATTATACGTTATACGTTATACGTTATACGTTATACGTTATACGTTATACGTTATACGTTATACGTTATACGTTATACGTTATACGTTATACGTTATACGTTATACGTTATACGTTATACGTTATACGTTATACGTTATACGTTATACGTTATACGTTATACGTTATACGTTATACGTTATACGTTATACGTTATACGTTATACGTTATACGTTATACGTTGTACGTTATACGTAGTACGTTATACGTTGTACGTTATACCTTATACGTTGTACGTTATACGTTATACGTTATACGTTATACGTTATACGTTGTACGTTATACGTTATACGTTATACGTTATACGTTATACGTCATAGGTTATACGTTATACGTTATTCTTTATGCGTTATACGTTATACGTTATACGTTATACGGTATACGTTATACGTTATACGTTATACGTTATACGTTATACGTTATACGTTATACGTTATACGTTATACGTTATACGTTATACGTTATACGTGATACGTCATAGGTTATACGGTATACGTTATACGTTATACGTTATACGTTATACGTTATACGTTATACGTTGTACGTTATACGTTATACGTTATACGTTATACGGTATACGTTATACGTTATAAGGTATACGTTATACGTTATACGTTATACGTTATGCGTTATACGTTATACGTTATACGTTATACGTTATACGTTATACGTTATACGTTATACGTTATACGTTATACGTTATGCGTTATACGTTTTACGTTATTCGTTATACGTTCTTCGTTACACGTTATACGTTATACGTTATGCGTTATACGTTTTACGTTATACGTTATACGTTATACGTTATACGTTATACGTTATGCGTTATACGTTATACGTTATACGTTATACGTTATACGTTATACGTTATACGTTATACGTTATACGTTATACGTTATACGTTATACGTTATACGTTATACGTTATATGTTATACGTGATACATTATACGTTACATGTTATGCGTTATACGTTTTACGTTATTCGTTGTACGTTCTTCGTTACACGTTATACGTTATAGGTTATACGGTACGCGTTATACGTTATACGTTATACGTTATACGTTATACGGTATACGATATACGTTATGCGTTATAAGTTTTACGTTATTCGTTATACGTTATTCGTTATACGTTATACGTTATACGTTATACGTTATACGTTATACGTTATACGTTATACGTTATACGTTATACGTTATACGTTATACGTTATACGATATACGTTATACGTTATACGTTATACGTTATACGTTATACGTTATACGTTATACGTTATACGTTATACGTTATACGTTATACGTTATACGTTATACGTTATACGTTATACGTTATACGTTATACGTTATACGTTATACATTATACGTTATACGTTATACGTTATACGTTATACGTTGTACGTTATACGTTATACGTTATTCTTTATGCGTTATACGTTATACGACATACGTTATACGTTATACGGTATACGATATACGTTATGCGTTATACGTTTTACGTTATTCGTTATACGTTATACGTTATACGTTATACGTTATACGTTATACGTTATACGTTATACGTTATACGTTATACGTTATACGTTATACGTTATACGTTATACGTTATACGTTATACGTTATACGTTATACGTTATACGTTATACGTTATACGTTATACGTTATACGTTATACGTTATACGTTATACGTTATACGTTATACGTTATACGTTATACGTTATACGTTATACGTTATACGTTATACGTTATACGTTATACGTTATACGTTATACGTTATACGTTATACGTTATACGTTATACGTTATACATTATGCCATACAGGTTATTAGTTATACGTTATACGTTATAAGTTATACGATATACGTTATACGTTATTCGTTATACGTTCTTCGTTACACGTTATACGTTATACGTTATACGTTATACGTTATACGTTATACGTTATATGGTATACGTGATACATTATACGTTACATGTTATGCGTTATACGTTTTACGTTATTCGTTGTACGTTCTTCGTTACACGTTATACGTTATAGGTTATACGGTACGCGTTATACGTTATACGTTATACGTTATACGTTATACGGTATACGATATACGTTATGCGTTATAAGTTTTACGTTATTCGTTATACGTTATTCGTTATACGTTATACGTTATACGTTATACGTTATACGTTATACGTTATACGTTATACGTTATACGTTATACGTTATACGTTATACGTTATACGTTATACGTTATAGGTTATACGTTATATGTTATACGTTATACGTTATACGTTATACGTTATACGTTATACGTTATACGTTTTACGTTATACGTTATACGTTATACGTTTTACGTTATTCGTGATACGTTATACGTTTACGTTATACGTTATACGTTATACGTTATACGTTATACGTTGTACGTTATACGTTATACGTTATTCGTTATACGTTATTCGTTATGCGTTATACGTTATACGTCATAGGTTATACGTTATACGTTATTCTTTATGCGTTATACGTTATACGATATACGTTATACGTTATACGGTATACGATATACGTTATGCGTTATACGTTTTACGTTATTCGTTATACGTTATACGTTATACGTTATACGTTTTACGTTATACGTTATACGTTATACGTTATACGTTATACGTTATACGGTATACGTTATACGTTATACGTTATACGTTATACGTTATTCGTTATACGTTATACGTTATATGTTATACGTTATACGTTATACGTTATACGTTATACGTTATACGTTATACGTTATTCGTTATGCGTTATACGTTATACGTTATACGTTATACGTTATACGTTATACGTTATACGTTATACGTTATACGTTATACGTTATACGTTATACGTTATACGTTATACGTCATAGGTTATACGTTATACGTTATACGTTATACGTTTTACGTTATACGTTATACGTTATACGTTATACGTTATACGGTATACGTTATACGTTATACGTTATACGTTATACGTTATACGTTATACGTTATACGGTATACGTTATACGTTATACGTTATACGTTATACGTTATACGGTATAGGATATACGTTATGCGTTATAAGTTTTACGTTATTCGTTATACGTTATACGTTATACGTTATACGTTATACGTTATACGTTATACGTTATACGTTATACGTTATACGTTATACGTTATACGTTATATGTTATACGTTATACGTTATACGTTATACGTTGTACGTTATACGTCATAGGTTATACGTTATACGTTATACGTTATACGTTTTACGTTATACGTTATACGTTATACGTTATACGTTATACGGTATACGTTATACGTTATACGTTATACGTTATACGTTATTCATTATACGTTATACGTTATACGTTATACGTTATACGTTATACGTTATACGTTATACGTTATACGTTATACGTTATACGTTATACGTTATACGTTATACGTTATACGTTATACGTTATACGTTATACGTTATACGTTATACGGTATACGTTATACGTTATACGTTATACGTTATACGTTATACGGTATACGTTATTCTTTATGCGTTATACGTTATACGACATACGTTATACGTTATACGGTATACGATATACGTTATGCGTTATACGTTTTACGTTATTCGTTATACGTTATACGTTATACGTTATACGTTATACGTTATACGTTATACGTTATACGTTATACGTTATACGTTATACGTTATACGTTATACGTTATACGTTATACGTTATACGTTATACGTTATACGTTATACGTTATACGTTATACGTTATACATTATGCCATACACGTTATTAGTTATACGTTATACGTTATAAGTTATACGATATACGTTATACGTTATTCGTTATACGTTCTTCGTTACACGTTATACGTTATACGTTATACGTTATACGTTATACGTTATACGTTATACGGTATACGATATACGTTATGCGTTATAAGTTTTACGTTATTCGTTATACGTTATTCGTTATACGTTATACGTTATACGTTATACGTTATACGTTATACGTTATACGTTATACGTTATACGTTATACGTTATACGTTATACGTTATACGTTATACGTTATAGGTTATACGTTATATGTTATACGTTATACGTTATACGTTATACGTTATACGTTATACGTTATACGTTTTACGTTATACGTTATACGTTATACGTTTTACGTTATTCGTGATACGTTATACGTTTACGTTATACGTTATACGTTATACGTTATACGTTATACGTTGTACGTTATACGTTATACGTTATTCGTTATACGTTATTCGTTATGCGTTATACGTTATACGTCATAGGTTATACGTTATACGTTATTCTTTATGCGTTATACGTTATACGATATACGTTATACGTTATACGGTATACGATATACGTTATGCGTTATACGTTTTACGTTATTCGTTATACGTTATACGTTATACGTTATACGTTTTACGTTATACGTTATACGTTATACGTTATACGTTATACGTTATACGGTATACGTTATACGTTATACGTTATACGTTATACGTTATTCGTTATACGTTATACGTTATATGTTATACGTTATACGTTATACGTTATACGTTATACGTTATACGTTATACGTTATTCGTTATGCGTTATACGTTATACGTTATACGTTATACGTTATACGTTATACGTTATACGTTATACGTTATACGTTATACGTTATACGTTATACGTTATACGTTATACGTCATAGGTTATACGTTATACGTTATACGTTATACGTTTTACGTTATACGTTATACGTTATACGTTATACGTTATACGGTATACGTTATACGTTATACGTTATACGTTATACGTTATACGTTATACGTTATACGGTATACGTTATACGTTATACGTTATACGTTATACGTTATACGGTATAGGATATACGTTATGCGTTATAAGTTTTACGTTATTCGTTATACGTTATACGTTATACGTTATACGTTATACGTTATACGTTATACGTTATACGTTATACGTTATACGTTATACGTTATACGTTATATGTTATACGTTATACGTTATACGTTATACGTTATACGTTATACGTCATAGGTTATACGTTATACGTTATACGTTATACGTTTTACGTTATACGTTATACGTTATACGTTATACGTTATACGGTATACGTTATACGTTATACGTTATACGTTATACGTTATTCATTATACGTTATACGTTATACGTTATACGTTATACGTTATACGTTATACGTTATACGTTATACGTTATACGTTATACGTTATACGTTATACGTTATACGTTATACGTTATACGTTATACGTTATACGTTATACGTTATACGGTATACGTTATACGTTATACGTTATACGTTATACGTTATACGGTATACGTTATACGTTATACGTTATACGTTACACGTTATACGTTATACGTTATACGTTATACGTTATACGTTACATGTTATGCGTTATACGTTTTACGTTATTCGTTGTACGTTCTTCGTTACACGTTATACGTTATAGGTTATACGTTATACGTTATACGTTATACGTTATACGTTATTCGTTATACGTTATACGTTATACGTTATACGTTATACGTTATACGTTATACGTTATACGTTATTCGTTATACGTTATACGTTATACGTTATACGTTTTACGTTATTCGTGATACGTTATACGTTATACGTTATACGTTATACGTTATACGTTATACGTTATACGTTATACGTTATACGTTATACGTTATACGTTATACGTTATGCGTTATACGTTATACGTTATACGTTATACGTTGTACGTTCTTCGTTACACGTTATACGTTATAGGTTATACGTTATACGTTATACGTTATACGTTATACGTTATACGTTATACGGTATACGATATACGTTATGCGTTATAGGTTTTACGTTATTCGTTATACGTTATTCGTTATACGTTATACGTTATACGTTATACGTTATACGTTATACGTTATACGTTATACGTTATACGTTATACGTTATACGTTATACGTTATACGTTATACGTTATACGTTATACGTTATACGTTATACGTTATACGTTATACGTTATACGTTATACGTTATACGTTATACGTTATACGTTATACGTTATACGTTATACGTTATACGTTATACGTTATACGTTTTACGTGATTCGTTATACATTCTTCGTTACACGTTATACGTTACGCGTTACACGTTATTCGTAATACGTTATACGTGATACGTTATACGATATACGTTATACGTTATACGTTATACGTTATTCGTTATACGTTATACGTTATACGTTATACGTTATACGTTATACGATATACGTTATACGTTATACGTTATACGTTATACGTTATACGTTATACGTTATACGTTATACGTTATACGTTATACGTTATACGTTATACGTTATACGTTATACGTTTTACGTTATTCGTTATACGTTCTTCGTTACACGTTATACGTTATACGTTACACGTTATTCGTAATACGTTATACGTGATACGTTATACGTTATACGTTATACGTTATACGTTATACGTTATACGTTATACGTTATACGTTACACGATATACGTTATACGTTGTACGTTATACGTTATACGTTATACGTTATACGTTATACGTTGTACGTTATACGTTGTACGTTATACGTTATACGTTATACGTTATACGTTATACGTTGTACGTTATACGTTATACGTTATACGTTATACATTATACGTTATACGTTATACGTTATACGTTGTACGTTATATGTTATACGTGATACGTTATACGTTACATGTTATGCGTTATACGTTTTACGTTATTCGTTGTACGTTCTTCGTTACACGTTATACGTTATAGGTTATACGTTATACGTTATACGTTATACGTTATACGTTATACGTTATACGTTATACGTTATACGTTACACGTTATACGTTATACGTTATACGTTATACGTCATAGGTTATACGTTATACGTTATTTTTTATGCGTTATACGTTATACGTTATACGTTATACGGTATACGTTATACGTTATACGTTATACGTTATACGTTATACGTTATACGTTATACGTTATACGTTATACGTTATACGTTATACGTTATACGTCATAGGTTATACGTTATACGTTATACGTTATACGTTATACGTTATACGTTATACGTTGTACGTTATACGTTATACGTTATACGTTATACGTTATACGTTATACGTTATACGTTATACGTTATACGTTATACGTTGTACGTCATACGTTTTACGTTATTCGTGATACGTTATACATTATACGTTATACGTTATACGTTATACGTTATACGTTATACGTTATACGTTATACGTTATACGTTATACGTTATACGTTATACGTTATACGTTATACGTTATACGTTATACGTTATACGTTATACGTTATACGTTATACGTTATACGTTATACGTTATACGTTATACGTTATACGTTATACGTTATACGTTATACGTTATACGTTATACGTTATACGTTATACGTTATACGTTATACGTTATACGTTATACGTTATACGTTATACGTTGTACGTTATACGTAGTACGTTATACGTTGTACGTTATACCTTATACGTTGTACGTTATACGTTATACGTTATACGTTATACGTTATACGTTGTACGTTATACGTTATACGTTATACGTTATACGTTATACGTCATAGGTTATACGTTATACGTTATTCTTTATGCGTTATACGTTATACGTTATACGTTATACGGTATACGTTATACGTTATACGTTATACGTTATACGTTATACGTTATACGTTATACGTTATACGTTATACGTTATACGTTATACGTTATACATTATACGTTATACGTTATACGTTATACGTTGTACGTTATATGTTATACGTGATACGTTATACGTTACATGTTATGCGTTATACGTTTTACGTTATTCGTTGTACGTTCTTCGTTACACGTTATACGTTATAGGTTATACGTTATACGTTATACGTTATACGTTATACGTTATACGTTATACGTTATACGTTATACGTTACACGTTATACGTTATACGTTATACGTTATACGTCATAGGTTATACGTTATACGTTATTTTTTATGCGTTATACGTTATACGTTATACGTTATACGGTATACGTTATACGTTATACGTTATACGTTATACGTTATACGTTATACGTTATACGTTATACGTTATACGTTATACGTTATACGTTATACGTCATAGGTTATACGTTATACGTTATACGTTATACGTTATACGTTATACGTTATACGTTGTACGTTATACGTTATACGTTATACGTTATACGTTATACGTTATACGTTATACGTTATACGTTATACGTTATACGTTGTACGTCATACGTTTTACGTTATTCGTGATACGTTATACATTATACGTTATACGTTATACGTTATACGTTATACGTTATACGTTATACGTTATACGTTATACGTTATACGTTATACGTTATACGTTATACGTTATACGTTATACGTTATACGTTATACGTTATACGTTATACGTTATACGTTATACGTTATACGTTATACGTTATACGTTATACGTTATACGTTATACGTTATACGTTATACGTTATACGTTATACGTTATACGTTATACGTTATACGTTATACGTTGTACGTTATACGTAGTACGTTATACGTTGTACGTTATACCTTATACGTTGTACGTTATACGTTATACGTTATACGTTATACGTTATACGTTGTACGTTATACGTTATACGTTATACGTTATACGTTATACGTCATAGGTTATACGTTATACGTTATTCTTTATGCGTTATACGTTATACGTTATACGTTATACGGTATACGTTATACGTTATACGTTATACGTTATACGTTATACGTTATACGTTATACGTTATACGTTATACGTTATACGTTATACGTGATACGTCATAGGTTATACGGTATACGTTATACGTTATACGTTATACGTTATACGTTATACGTTATACGTTATACGTTGTACGTTATACGTTATACGTTATACGTTATACGGTATACGTTATACGTTATAAGGTATACGTTATACGTTATACGTTATACGTTATGCGTTATACGTTATACGTTATACGTTATACGTTATACGTTATACGTTATACGTTATACGTTATACGTTATACGTTATGCGTTATACGTTTTACGTTATTCGTTATACGTTCTTCGTTACACGTTATACGTTATACGTTATGCGTTATACGTTTTACGTTATACGTTATACGTTATACGTTATACGTTATACGTTATGCGTTATACGTTATACGTTATACGTTATACGTTATACGTTATACGTTATACGTTATACGTTATACGTTATACGTTATACGTTATACGTTATACGTTATATGTTATACGTGATACATTATACGTTACATGTTATGCGTTATACGTTTTACGTTATTCGTTGTACGTTCTTCGTTACACGTTATACGTTATAGGTTATACGGTACGCGTTATACGTTATACGTTATACGTTATACGTTATACGGTATACGATATACGTTATGCGTTATAAGTTTTACGTTATTCGTTATACGTTATTCGTTATACGTTATACGTTATACGTTATACGTTATACGTTATACGTTATACGTTATACGTTATACGTTATACGTTATACGTTATACGTTATACGTTATACGTTATACGTTATACGTTATACGTTATACGTTATACTTTATACGTTATACGTTATACGTTATACGTTATACGTTATACGTTATACGTTATACGTTATACGTTATACGTTATACGTTATACGTTATACGTTATACGTTATACGTTATACGTTATACGTTGTACGTTATACGTAGTACGTTATACGTTGTACGTTAATCGTTATACGTTGTACGTTATACGTTATACGTTATACGTTATACGTTGTACGTTATACGTTATACGTTATACGTTATACGTTATACGTCATAGGTTATACGTTATACGTTATTCTTTATGCGTTATACGTTATACGACATACGTTATACGTTATACGGTATACGATATACGTTATGCGTTATACGTTTTACGTTATTCGTTATACGTTATACGTTATACGTTATACGTTATACGTTATACGTTATACGTTATACGTTATACGTTATACGTTATACGTTATACGTTATACGTTATACGTTATACGTTATACGTTATACGTTATACGTTGTACGTTATACGTTTTACGTTATTCGTGATACGTTATACATTATACGTTATACGTTATACGTTATACGTTATACGTTATACGTTATACGTTATACGTTATACGTTATACGTTATACGTTATACGTTATACGTTATACGTTATACGTTATACGTTATACGTTATACGTTATACGTTGTACGTTATACGTAGTACGTTATACGTTGTACGTTAATCGTTATACGTTGTACGTTATACGTTATACGTTATACGTTATACGTTGTACGTTATACGTTATACGTTATACGTTATACGTTATACGTCATAGGTTATACGTTATACGTTATTCTTTATGCGTTATACGTTATACGACATACGTTATACGTTATACGGTATACGATATACGTTATGCGTTATACGTTTTACGTTATTCGTTATACGTTATACGATTTACGATATACGTGATACGCTATACGATACATGTTATGCGTTATACGTTTTACGTTATTCGTTATACGTTCTTCGTTACACGTTATACGTTATAGGTTATACGTTATACGTTATACGTTATACGTTATACGTTATACGTTATACGTTATACGTTATACGTTATACGTTATACGTTATACGTTATACGTTATACGTCATAGGTTATACGTTATACGTTACACGTTATACGTTTTACGTCATACGTTATTCGTTATACGTTATACGTTATACGTTATACGTTATACGTAATACGTTATACGTAATACGTTATACGTTATACATTATACGTTATACGTTATACGTTATACGTTATACGTTATACGTTATACGTTATACGTTATACGTTATACGTCATAGGTTATACGTTATACGTTACACGTTATACGTTATACGTTATACGTTATACGTTATACGTTATACGTTATACGTTATACGTTATACGTTATACGTTATACGTTATACGTTATACGTTATACGTTATACGTTATACGTTATACGTTATACGTGATACGTTATACGATACATGTTATGCGTTATACGTTTTACGTTATTCGTTATACGTTCTTCGTTACACGTTATACGTTATAGGTAATACGTTATACGTTATACGTTATACGTTATACGTTATACGTTATACGTTATACGTTATACGTTATACGTTATACGTTATACGTTATACGTTATACGTTATACGTTATACGTTATACGTTATACGTTCTACGTGATACGTTATACGTTACATGATATGCGTTATACGTTATACGTTATACGTTATACGTTACAGGTTATACGTTATACGTTATACGTTATACGTTATACGTTATACGTTATACGTTATACGTTATACGTTATACGTTATACGTTATACGTTATACGTTATACGTTATACGTTATACGTTATACGTTATGCGTTTTACGTTATTCGTTATACGTTATACGTTATACGTTATACGTTATACGTTATACGTTATGCGTTATACGTTTTACGTTATTCGTTATACGTTATACGTTATACGTTATACGTTATTCTTTATACGTTATACGTTCTACGTGATACGTTATACGTTACATGATATGCGTTATACGTTATACGTTATACGTTATACGTTACAGGTTATACGTTATACGTTATACGTTATACGTTATACGTTATACGTTATACGTTATACGTTATACGTTATACGTTATACGTTATACGTTATACGTTATACGTTATACGTTATACGTTATGCGTTTTACGTTATTCGTTATACGTTATACGTTATACGTTATACGTTATACGTTATACGTTATACGTTATACGTTATACGTTATACGTTATGCGGTATACGTTATACGTTTTACGTTATTCGTTATACGTTATACGTTATACGTTATACGATATACGTTATACGTAATATGTAATGCGTCATACGTTTTACGTTATTCGTTATACGTTATACGTTATACGTTATACGTTATACGTTATACGTTATACGTTATACGTTATACGTTATACGTTATACGTTATACGTTATACGTTATACGTTATACGTTATACGTTATACGTTATACGATATACGTTATACGTAATATGTAATGCGTCATACGTTTTACGTTATTCGTTATACGTTATACGTTATACGTTATACGTTATACGTTATACGTTATACGTTATACGTTATACGTTATACGTTATACGTTATACGTTATACGTTATACGTTATACGTTATACGTTATACGTTATACGTTATACGTTATACGTTATACGTTCTACGTGATACGTTATACGTTACATGATATGCGTTATACGTTATACGTTATACGTTATACGTTACAGGTTATACGTTATACGTTATACGTTATACGTTATACGTTATACGTTATACGTTATACGTTATACGTTATACGTTATACGTTATACGTTATACGTTATACGTTATACGTTATACGTTATACGTTATACGTTTTACGTTATTCGTTATACGTTATACGTTATACGTTATACGTTATACGTTATACGTTATGCGTTATACGTTTTACGTTATTCGTTATACGTTATACGTTATACGTTATACGTTATTCTTTATACGTTATACGTTATACGTTATTCTTTATACGTCATACGTTATACGTTTTACGATATACGTTATACGTTATACGTTGTACGTTATACGGTATACGTTATACGTTATACGTTATACGTTATACGTTATACGTTATACGTTATACGTTATACGTTATACGTTATACGTTATACGTTATACGTTATACGTTATACGTTATACGTTATACGTTATACGTTATACGTTATACGTTCTACGTTATACGATATACGTTATACGTTATTCGTTATACGTTCTTCGTTACACGTTATACGTTATACGTTATGCGTTATACGTTTTAGGTTATTCGTTATACGTTATACGTTATACGTTATTCTTTATACGTTATATGTTATACGTTATTCTTTATACGTCATACGTTATACGTTTTACGATATACGTTATACGTTATACGTTATACGTTATACGTTATACGGTATACGTTATACGTTATACTTTATACGTTATACGTTATACGTTATACGTTATACGTTATACGTTATACGTTATACGTTATACGTTATACGTAATATGTAATGCGTCATACGTTTTACGTTATTCGTTATACGTTTTTCGTTACAAGTTATACGATATACGTCATACGTTATAAGTTATACGTCATAAGTTATACGATACACGTTATACGTTATACGAAATATGTAATACGTAATACGCTTTACGTTATTCGTTATACGTTCTTCGTTACACGTTATACGTTATACGTTATGCGTTATACGTTTTACGTTATTCGTGATACGTTATACGTTGTACGTTATACGTTATACGTTATACGTTATACGGTATACGTTATACGTTATTCTTTATACGTTATACGTTATACGTTATACGTTATACGTTATACGTAATACGTTATCCGTTATACGTTATACGTTATACGATATACGGTATACGTTATACGTTATACGTTATACGTTATGCGTTATACGTTATACGTTATACGTTATACGTTATACGTTATACGTTATACGTTATACGTTATACGTTATACGTTATACGTTCTACGTTATACGATATACGTTATACGTTATTCGTTATACGTTCTTCGTTACACGTTATACGTTATACGTTATGCGTTATACGTTTTACGTTATACGTTATACGTTATACGTTATACGTTATACGCAATATGTAATGCGTCATACGTTTTACGTTATTCGTTATACGTTATACGTTATACGTTATACGTTATACGTTATACGTTATACGTTATACGTTATACGTTATACGTTATACGTTATACGTTATACGTTATACGTTATACGTTATACGTGATACGTTATACGTTACATGTTATGCGTTAAACGTTATACGTTATACGTTATACGTTACGGGTTATACGTTATACGTTATACGTTATACGTTATACGTTATACGTTATACGTTATACGTTATACGTTATACGTTATACGTTATACGTTATACGTTATACGTAATACGTTATACGTTATACGTTATACGTTATACATTATACGTTATACGTTATACGTTATACGTTATACGTTATACGTTACGGGTTATACGTTATACGTTATACGTTATACGTTATACGTTATACGTTATACGTTATACGTTATACGTTATACGTTATACATTATACGTTATACTTTATACGTTATACGTTATACGTTATACGTTATACGGTATACGTTATACGTTATACGTTATACGTTATACGTTATACGTTATACGTTATACGTTATACTTTATACGTTATACGTTATACGTTATACGTTATACGTTATACGTTATACGTTATACGTTATACGTTATACGTTATACGTTATACGTTATACGTTATACGTTATACGTTATACGTTATACGTTATACGTTATACGTTATACGTTATACGTTATACGTTATACGTTATACGTTATACGTTATACGTTATACGTTATACGTTATACGTTATACGTTATACGTTATACGTTATACGTTATACGTTATACGTTATACGTTATACGTTATACGTTTTACGTTATACGTTATACGTTATACGTTATACGTTATACGTTATACGTTATACGTGATACGTTACACGATACATGTTATGCGTTATACGTTTTACGTTATTCGTTATACGTTCTTCGTTACACGTTATACGTTATAGGTTATACGTTATACGTTATACGTTATACGTTACACGTTATACGTTATACGTTATACGTTATACGTTATACGTTATACGTTATACGTTATACGTTATACGTTATACGTTATACGTTATACGTTATACGTTATACGTTATACGTTATACGTTATACGTTATACGTTATACGTTATACGTTATACGTTATACGTTATACGTTATACGTCATAGGTTATACGTTATACGTTACACGTTATACGTTTTACGTTATACGTTATTCGTTATACGTTATACGTTATACGTTATACGTTATACGTAATACGTTATACGTAATACGTTATACGTTATACATTATACGTTATACGTTATACGTTATACGTTATACGTTATACGTTATACGGTATACGTTATACGTTATACGTTATACGTTATACGTTATACGTTACGCGGTATACGTTATACGTTTTACGTTATTCGTTATACGTTATACGTTATACGTTATACGTTATACGTTATACGTAATATGTAATGCGTCATACGTTTTACGTTATTCGTTATACGTTATACGTTATACGTTATACGTTATACGTTATACGTTATACGTTATACGTTATACGTTATACGTTATACGTTATACGTTATACGTTATACGTTATACGTTATACGTTATACGTTATACGTTATACGTTATACGTTATACGTTATACGTTATACGTTATACGTGATACGTTATACGTTACATGATATGCGTTATACGTTATACGTTATACGTTATACGTTACAGGTTATACGTTATACGTTATACGTTATACGTTATACGTTATACGTTATACGTTATACGTTATACGTTATACGTTATACGTTATACGTTATACGCAATATGTAATGCGTCATACGTTTTACGTTATTCGTTATACGTTATACGTTATACGTTATACGTTATACGTTATACGTTATACGTTATACGTTATACGTTATACGTTATACGTTATACGTTATACGTTATACGTTATACGTTATACGTTATACGTTATACGTTATACGTTATACGTTATACGTGATACGTTATACGTTACATGTTATGCGTTATACGTTATACGTTATACGTTATACGTTACGGGTTATACGTTATACGTTATACGTTATACGTTATACGTCATACGTTATACGTTATACGTTATACGTTATACGTTATACGTTATACGTTATACGTTATACGTTATACGTAATACGTTATACGTTATACGTTATACGTTATACATTATACGTTATACGTTATACGTTATACGTTATACGTTATACGTTATACGTTATACGTTATACGTTATACGTTATACGTTATACGTTATACGTTATACGTTATACGTTATACGTTATACGTTATACGTTATACGTTATACGTTATACGTTATACGTTATACGTTATACGTTATACGTTATACGTTATACGTTATACGTTATACGTTATACGTTATACGTTATACGTTATACGTGATACGTTATACGATACATGTTATGCGTTATACGTTTTACGTTATTCGTTATACGTTCTTCGTTACACGTTATACGTTATAGGTTGTACGTTACATGATATGCGTTATACGTTATACGTTATACGTTATACGTTACAGGTTATACGTTATACGTTATACGTTATACGTTATACGTTATACGTTATACGTTATACGTTATACGTTATACGTTATACGTTATACGTTATACGTTATACGCAATATGTAATGCGTCATACGTTTTACGTTATTCGTTATACGTTATACGTTATACGTTATACGTTATACGTTATACGTTATACGTTATACGTTATACGTTATACGTTATACGTTATACGTTATACGTTATACGTTATACGTTATACGTTATACGTGATACGTTATACGTTACATGTTATGCGTTATACGTTATACGTTATACGTTATACGTTACGGGTTATACGTTATACGTTATACGTTATACGTTATACGTTATACGTTATACGTTATACGTTATACGTTATACGTTATACGTTATACGTTATGCGTTATACGTAATACGTTATACGTTATACGTTATACGTTATACGTTATACGTTATACGTTATACGTTACGGGTTATACGTTATACGTTATACGTTATACGTTATACGTTATACGGTATACGTTATACGTTATACGTTATACGTTATACGTTATACGTTATACGTTATACGTTATACTTTATACGTTATACGTTATACGTTATACGTTATACGTTATACGTTATACGTTATACGTTATACGTTATACGTTATACGTTATACGTTATACGTTATACGTTATACGTTATACGTTATACGTTATACGTTATACGTTATACGTTATACGTTATACGTTATACGTTATACGTTATACGTTATACGTTATACGTTATACGTTATACGTTATACGTTATACGTTATACGTTATACGTTATACGTTATACGTTATACGTTATACGTTATACGTTATACGTTATACGTTATACGTTATACGTTATACGTTATACGTTATACGTTATACGTTATACGTTATACGTGATACGTTATACGATACATGTTATGCGTTATACGTTTTACGTTATTCGTTATACGTTCTTCGTTACACGTTCGTTACACGTTATACGTTATAGGTTATACGTTATACGTTATACGTTATACGTTACACGTTATACGTTATACGTTATACGTTATACGTTATACGTTATACATTATACGTTATACTTTATACGTTATACGTTATACGTTATACGTTATACGGTATACGTTATACGTTATACGTTATACGTTATACGTTATACGTTATACGTTATACGTTATACTTTATACGTTATACGTTATACGTTATACGTTATACGTTATACGTTATACGTTATACGTTATACGTTATACGTTATACGTTATACGTTATACGTTATACGTTATACGTTATACGTTATACGTTATACGTTATACGTTATACGTTATACGTTATACGTTATACGTTATACGTTATACGTTATACGTTATACGTTATACGTTATACG